>NW_026575701.1:0-35650 GCF_028641065.1 Leucoraja erinaceus | reverse complement strand
GCTTCTATTTTATCACATTTATGGAACTACGAGCTTGGATCCCAAGATCTCTTTATCATCAATGATATTAAGGGTCATGCCATTGATTGTATATATTGCAATTATATTTGACCACCTAAAGTGCAACTAGTTAAAAAATAGTCTAGTTAAATGTAGTGTTGTTGTTTTTTAATAGTGGTTTTAAATGTTTATATGTGGGGGGCGGGGGTGAGGGGGAAACCGTTTAAAATCTCTTCCCTGTCCGGGAGCCCCGACCTTATCCCTGTCGGGTCTCCGTTGGCGTTGGGGCCTAGCACCGTGGAGCGGCCTCCAACCTGAACGACCCGGGGGCTCGGGAGACTGCGGAGCTGCGGATCTGCGGACTACTCACCATCGTGGGGCTGGCCGGCCTCGGAGCGTGGTGACTCGCTGCTGCGACTCGACTCCTGGGGCCCGGAGGCTCCAGCTGCAGCCGCAGGTCCGGTGGACTGGGACATCGGGAGCTCGCGGGTCCGGGGGGAGAGAGACCGCTTCCCGGAGCTCCCGCAACGCGACTTCTCCAGCCCGTGTCGCGGTGGTTGGAACGACCCGGAGCGGGGTCGTACATCGCCCGGCACGGCTTCATGGCCGTGGGACATTACAGCACCCGCCGGGGGCTCCAGCTTCGAGACTTTTAGAGCGGGAGCAGGGCCGTAAATCGCCCCGCGCGGCATAAAATGGCCGTGGCACTTATCATCGCCCGCCTGGGGCTTGGACATCTGGAGAGACATGGAGAACAGGGGAGAGAAAATACTTTGCCTTCCATCACAGTGGGTCCACTATGATGGATGTTTGTGTGGATTACATTGTGTGTATGTCCAGGAATGGTCTTTGTTTGTATGGCTGTGGAAACAGAATTTCGTTTGAGCCTCACTGAGGCCCAAATGACAATAAAGGGTGTTGTATTGTATTGTATTGTATAACCAGGGGCAGCAGTCTTAGAATAAAGGTGGAGGTGGCAATTAAGGCTGAGGTGAGAAAAAAAACCTTTTCATCCAGAGAGTTGTGAATTTGTGGATTTCCCTGCCACAGAGGGCAGTGGAGGCCAAATCACTGGATGGATTTAGGAGAGAGTTAGATAGAGCTCTAGGGCTAGTGGAGTCAAGGGATATGGGGAGAAGGCAGGCACGGGTTATTGATTGGGGACAATCAGCCATGATCACAATGAATGGCGGTGCTGGCTCGAAGGGCCGAATGGCCTCCTCCTGCAAATATTTTCTATGTTTCTATGTATTTCTGTGCCTATTTATCAATTAATCTAAGTGAACATTTCTCCCTTTCTGATGTGTATATCTGGGTACACATAGAGACTGAAAGAAACACTTCAATGATCAGGGATATTTTAAAATGAACAACCTATTTGACAGGCAGTTATATTATTTTGTCGTTTAATCTGCACCTTTGAGAAAATTAGACTCCTATTGATGTTTAATTCCTCGGATTTCCAGGCTGTAGTTTAGTTTGAGGACAGTGAATCACTTGTTGGACACTTGCGAGGGAGATGAACGACGCGCCTCCATTGTTAGTGACACCACTACCCAATACAGTATCGCCACTGCTGTGCCGTCAGTTATGTGTCCGCTATGTGGCTACAACTGGGGAGGCCGATGACAGAGCACATTTGAGATTACCGAACCGGTGATTCCAGTGGTGCGTCGAATGATTATGGAAACAGCATGGAAACAGGCCCTTCGGCCCGACTCATACATGCAGATCGAGATCTATCGCCTATCTACATTAATCTCATTCACTTGCATTTGTTCCATTCATTTCCATGTCCCTGATATATGATGAAATAATGGATTGACTGGGGTACTATGCACTGGAATTTGGAAGGATGACAGGGTATCTGTTCGAAACATATACCACTGTATAAAGAATTGCACAGGCGAGATGCAGAAAAATGTTCTAGATGTTTGGGGGAGTCCAGAACCAGGAGGTCACAGTTTAAGAATAAGGGGTAGACGATTTAGGACTGAGATGAGGAAAAACATTTTCACCCAGAGAGTCGCGGGTCTTTGGCATTTTCTGCCACATAAGACTGTGGGGGGGGGGTTAACGGAATGTTTTCAAGACAAACTTACACATAGCTCCGATGGTGAACAAGGGGGCAGATTATTATCACAATGGGGTTAGGTTAGGTAAGGGGGAGGTGCCTCGGGACCTGGGCGTCCTTGCACACCGGCTACTGAACGTTGGCGTGCAGGTACAGCAGGCAGTGAAGAAAGCGAATGGAATGTTGGCCTTCATAACAAGAAGATTTCTGTATAGGAGTAAAGAGGTTCTAATGCAGTTCCATAGGGCTCTGGTGAGATCACATCTGGAATACTGTGTACAGTTTTGATCTCCTAATTTAAGGAAGGACATCCTTGTGATTGAGGCATTGCGGCGTAGGTTCACGAGATTGATCCCTGGGATGGCGGGACTGTCATATGAAGAAAGATTGAAAAGACTAGGCTTGTTATCACTGGAATTTAGAAGGATGAGGATGTGGGTGGGGGGGTCTTATACAAACATATACATATACATATGTTCCCAATGTTGGACGAGTCCAGAACCAGGGGTCAAGTCTTAGAATAAAGGGGAGGTCATTTAAGACTGAGGTGAGAAAAACCTTTTCACCCAGAGAGTTGTGAATTTATGGAATTCCCTGCCACAGAGGGCAGTGGAGGCCAAGTCACTGGATGGATTTAAGAGAGAGTTAGATAGAGCTCTAGGGGCTGGTGGAGTCAAGGGATATGGGAGAAAGCAGGCACGGGTTATTGATAGGGGACGATCAGCCATGATCACAATGAATGGCGGTGCTGGCTCGAAGGGCCTAATGGCTTCCTCCTGCACCTATTTTCTATGTATCTATGTTTCTATGAACAGAATCAAACGTGTATGGGGATAAAACAGAAACGACGTACTGATGCTGGTTGATCATCCATAATAATATTGAATGTCGGTTCTGGCTTCCAGGGGGTCGAATGGCCGACTACTGCACCTATTTTCTATGTTTCTATGTTTCCTATCGGAGACAGACGGCTGTCCAAATGCTGTATATTTGCCCTGCTGCTGTCTGCCCTCTCAACCTCTTGTGTAAAGTTTGCTCCACATTTGATGTGGAATAGCTGACCTTCAAAATTGGAAAATAACGGTGTCATCTACTCAACGCTGCTGTAGCCGATATCATTGTACATGCTTCAGTAAGATCCCCCCTCTACATTCTTTCTCCAAAGAGACCAATCCAACCCGGCCGAATCTGTCTTGAAACTAATGCTTTCCATTCCAGATAACATCCTGGTGAATCTGTTCCGCGCTGCGTCTGGCAATAAGACATAATTTCGACAAAATGGTTACCAAAACTGCACAAAGGAGATCTGCAGACATTTCAAGTACAACCGAGGAGAGCGTTGCACTTGGAGGAACAATTAAGTCTTTATTTTCTTTTATTAGGACGTTCAGCTGTAGTGCAAGTGCATTTGGAATTGGAGGCAGGATGGAAGTGAAACCACCTGGGAGTTCAGAGGCGGCAGTACCCATGGGCTGAAACCGAGGCAAAAATATGAATTAACTGTAAAGCAGAGGGATGTTGGACCATAGGTGCATATTGCGTTGAAAGTAACATCACAGGCCGATAGAGTGGTCAAAAAGTCTTTTGGCACATTGGCCTCCATTGAGTGTAGATGTTGAGATGTCATGTTGGCGTTGTTTATGACGTTGTGGAGGCCATGTTTAGAGCATTGTGATCAGTTGCAGGCACCATTATATTTGAAATATGGTGTCACTCTGGGAAGGGTGTGGTGGAGATTTAGTAGGATGTCGCCGGGACCCGATGGTGCTGATCTGGAGGGAGAGATTCAGGAGGCTAGTACATTATTTCTTGGGGCACAGGAGGTTGAGGGATGATCTTTTAGATCAATATAATGAGAATAGATCTGGTAGACGCAAAGAGGAGGGGAATCAAGAAACAGGGGACATAGGTTTAAGATGAGGGGTGGGGGTGGTTAATATAGCAATGTTACAACACTTACCTTCAGCGGCGCTGCAGTTCTGCCACTGGCCGTGTGCGCGACTTTGGCGTCTTTGAGGGGGGGGGGGATTAATATGCCGTTTTTCCTGCCTGTCGGAGTCGAACCTTCTCAGGCTGTTCATCTGCTGCAGAAAAATCGTTCCGACTTCCGTTTTCGGAAGTTTATAATGCTTCAATCTATAATAACTGAAAATTTCATTCAGTTCTCTTAATTTTTAAGAAAGTTATGGGCTTTTGACTGTCCTCGATCACAGCTTTTAAGTCAATGGAAAAGCAATAGGGAACAAGATGCTAATTTCAGAATGGTCATAACTTTTTTAATGCTGAAGATATGAGTGAATTAGGTGTCAAATTAAACTTCGTTTTATGCTTTATCTGATGGGATAAATTGCAGTCTTGATTTTTTAAATCTCAAAATTTCGTATCATTGATAGTTAATAGGAACCTGAGGGTTATTTTTTCACACAGAGAGTGGGGTGTATGGAAAGAGCTGCCGAGGAAGTAGTTCAGACCGGTACTCATAATGTCATAGAATGATGCGGTGTGTAAACATGCCCTTCGGCCCAACTTGCCCACACCGGTCAACATGCCCCATCTGCACTAGATTCACTGGTCTGCATTTTGTCCATATCCATCCAAACCTGTCCTATTCACATACCTATCTAGCTATGTCATAAATGGTGGGAAAGTCCCTGTCGCAACTACCTCCTCTGGCATCATGGTCCACACATCCAGCACCCTTTGTGTGAAAAAGGTATACCTCAGATTTCAATTAAATCTTTTCCCCTTCACCTTAAACCTATGCCCTCGCCACCTCGATTCTCCAATCAGGGCAAGAGGTTCTGTGCTTCTACCCGATATATACCTCTCGTGATCTTATACACTATAAGATCACACTTCTTCCTCCTGTGCTTCAAGGAACAGGTTCCCCGGCTATTCAACGACTTCCCGTAGACCAGACCCTGGCTACATCCTTTTAAAAGTTACCTGTAGAGTTTGCAGTTGCGCAAAATCTTTACAATATCATAGTACCCAGAACTGAACACAATACTCAAAATGCTGCCTCACTAAAGTCTTATACAACTACAACATGACCTTCCAACCTCTATGTTCAATACTATGCTAGACAAAGGCCAATGTGCCAAAAGCCTTTTTGACCTCCCGATCTACAGCAATGCCCCTGTCCCACTTGGGAAACCTGAACGGAAACCTCTGGATACTTTGCGCCCCACCCAAGGTTTCCGTGTGGTTACCGGAGGTTTTTGTCAGTCTTCCTTCCTGCTTCCACAACCTGCAACCTCCGGAAAACACCTGCTACCTCCGGGAACCGCACAGAAACCTTGGGTGGGGCGCAAAGTCTCCAGACGTTTCCGTTTAGGTTTCCTAAGTCGGACAGGGGCATAACTGTGACTCCACCTTCACCTGAACTCCAAGATCCTTCTGGTCTACAACACTACCCAGAGACCTACCATTCACTACGTAGGTCCTCCCGATGTTAGACTTCCCAAAATGCATTACCTCATAATTCGCTGCATTTAATTCCATCAACTATTCCTCAGCAAACTTGGCTAATCGATCAAAATCGTTCTTCAATTAAACACAGCCATCTGCACTATCTGCCAAACCACCTACTTTAATATCATCTGCAAACTTGTTCATCTTGCCCTTTATGTTCTCGTCCAAATCATTGACGTAGATGACAAACAGTAAGGGGCCCAGCACTGAACACAGGCACACCACTAGTCACAGGCATCCAGTCTGAGAAGCAACCCTTCTTCCACCATCACTCTCTGCTTCATTCCATGAAGCCAATTTTCAATCAATACACAATAGACAATCGACAATAGATGCAGGAGTAGGCCATTCAGCCCTTCGAGCCAGCACCGCCATTCAATGTGATCATGGCTGATCATCCCCAATCAGGACACCGTTTCTGCCTTCTCCGCATATCCCATGACTCCGCTATCTTTAAGAGCCCAATCTAGCTCGCTCTTGAAAGCATCCAGAGAACCGGCCTCCTCTGAGGCAGAACATTCAATAGACTCGCCACTCTCTGTGAGAAAACGTGTTTACTCGTCTCCATTCTAAATGGCTTCCTCATTATTCTTATACTGTGGCCCCTTGTTCTGGACTCCCCCGACATCTGTAACATGTTTCCTGCCTCTAGCGTGTCCAAGCCCTTAACAATCTTATATGTTTCAATGAGATACCCTCTCATCCTTCCAAATTCCAGAATGTACAAGCCCAGCCGCTCAATTTTCCCGGCATATGACAGTTCCGCCATCCCAGGAATTAACCCTGTAAACCTACGCTGAACTCCATCAATAGCAAGAATGTCCTTCCTCAAATTAACGTCTATTCAGCTATCTCTCCTTGTAACTATATAAAGTTACGAACTAAAAAGTACTATCGCAAACTCGTATGAACATTTAGACAGTTGCATGGACAGGCCATTTATAGGAATATGGGGATGAGACATGTTGACCGATGTGGGCAGGCTTGGGCCGAAGACGCTGTTTGACTATATATCTTTAGCTCTATAACTGGAGGGTGTGTGCACACATAGTGCAGTAAGATATTCCTCACTTGTCCATGAATCTCTATCATGGGATCGTACAAACATAGGAACATAGAAAATAGGTGTAGGAGTAGGCCATTCGGCTCTTTGAGCCTGCACCGCAATTCAATATGATCATGGCTGATCATCCAACTCAGTATCCTATACCTGCCTTCTCTCCATACCCGCTTTAGCCACAAGGGCCACATCTAACTCCCTCTTAAATATAGCCAATGAACTGGCCTCAACTACCTTCTGTGGCAGATAATTCCACAGATTCATCCCTCTCTGTGTGAAAAATGTTTTTCTCATCTCGGTACGAAAAGACTTCCCCCTTATCCTTAAACTGTGACCCCTTGTTCAGGACTTCCCCAACATCGGGAACAATCTTCCTGCATCTAGCTTGTCTAACCCCTTAAGAATTTTGTAAGTTTTTTATAAGATCCTCCCTCAATCTTCTAAATTCAAGCGAGTACAAGCCGAGTCCTGGAGTATTGCGTACAGTTTTGGTCTGCTAATCTGAGAAAATACATTCTTGCCATAGAGGGAGTACAGAAAAGGTTCACCAGACTGATTCCTGGGATATCAGGACTTTCATATGAAGAAAGACTGGATAGACTCGGCTTGTACTTGCTAGAATTTAGAAGATTGAGGGGGGATTTTATAGAAACATACACAATTCTTAAGTGGTTGGACAGGCTAGATGCAGAAAGTTTGTTCCCGATGTTGGGGAAGTCCAGAACAAGGAGTCACAGTTTAAGGATAAGGGGGAAATCTTTTAGGACATAGATGAGAAACACATTTTTCACACATAGAGTGGTGAGTCTCTGGATTTCTCCATCCCAGAAGGTAGTTGAGGCCAGTTCATTGGCTATATTTAAGAGGGAGTTAGATGTGGCCCTTGTGGCTAAAAGGATCAGGGGGTATGGAGAGAAGGCATAGGTGTTTTTTTGTAATTCTATGTGATCTATAGTCCCAAATAAAATTAGTAATATTAGAGTCTAATTTAAAAATATATATATTTTGGCATATATACGGGTATAGACTGAAATAGGTATAGTAATTGTGGTAGGAAGATCATTTTTATTGCATTTATTCTACCTAATAATGATAAAGGAAGTGTTTTCCAAAATGTAATCAGCGTATTAAGTTTATTTAATAAAGGTATAAAATTAGCGTTGAATAATGCTTTATATTTTCTAGTAATCTGAATACTCAAGTATTTAAATTTTTCTGTTGCGATTTTAAAGGGGAAACATAGAAACATAGAAAATAGGTGCAGGAGTAGGCCATTCGGCCCTTCGAGCCTACACCGCCATTCAATATGATCATGGCTGATCGTCCAACTCGGTATCCTGTTCCTGCCTTCTCTCCATACCCCCTGATCCCTTTAGCCACAAGGGCCACATCTAACTGCCTCTTAAATATAGCCAATGAACTGGCCTCAACTACCTTCTGTGGCAGAGAATTCCAGAGATTCGCCACTCTCTGTGTGAAAAATGTTTTCCTCATCTCGGTCCTAAAATATTTCCCCCTTATCCTTAAACTATGATCCCTTGTTCTGGACTTCCCCAACAAGGTCATGGCAAACCAATTGAATAACTACTTTGGTTCTGTCTTCACTAAGGAAGACCTAATAATCTGCGGGAAATAGTAGGGGGCCGCGGGTCAAATGAGATGGAGAAACTGAGTGAAATCCAGGTTAGCCGGGGAGTGGTGTTACGTAAATGGAATGGATTAAAGGCCGATAAATCCCCAGGGCCGGATAGGCTGCATCCCAGAGTACTTAAGGAAGTAGCCCCAGATTTAGTGGATGCATTAGTGATAATTTTTCAAAACTCTTTAGATTCTGGAGTAGTTCCTGAGGATTGGAGGGTAGCTAATGTAACCCCACATTTTTACAAAAGGGAGGGAGGGAGAAAACGGGGAATTACAGACCAGTTAGTCTTACATCGGTAGTGGGGAAACTGTTAGAGTCAGTTATTAAAGGTGGGATAGCAGCACATTTAGAAAGTGGTGAAATCATTGGCCAAAGTCAACATGGATTTACAAAAGGTAAATCATGTCTGACGAATGTTCTATAATTTTTCGAGGATGTAACTAGTAGAGTGGATAAGGGAGAACCAGTGGATGTGTTATATCTGGACTTTCAGAAGGCTCTCGACAAGGTCCCACATAAGAGAAAAGTATACAAACTTAAAGCACACGGTATTGGGGGTTCAGTATTGATGTGGAAATGGGTCCTTTTCAGAATGGCAGGCAGTGACTAATGGGGTACCGCAAGGCTCAGTGCTGGGACCCCAGCTATTTTCAATATATATTAATGATTTGGACGAGGGAATTGAATGCAACATCTCCAAGTTTGCGGATGACACGAAGTTGGGGGGCAGTGTGAGCTGTGAAGGGGGTGCTAGGAGGCTGCAAGGTGACTTGGATTGGCTGGGTGAGTGGGCAAATGCATGGGAGATGCAATATTATGTGGATAAATGTGAGGTTATCCACTTTGGTTGAAAAAAACAGGAAAGTAGACTATTATCTGAATGGTGGCCGATTAGGAAAAGGGGAGATGCAACGAGACCTGGGTATCATGGTACACCAGTCATTGAAAGTAGGCATGCAGGTGCAGTAGGCAGTGAAGAAAGCGAATGGTATGTTAGCATTTATAGCAAAAAATGATTTGAGTACAGGAGCAGGGAGGTTCTACTGCAGTTGTACAGTGTCTTGGTGAGACCACACCTGGAGTATTGCGTACAGTTGTGGTCTCCAAATCTGATGAAAGACATTCTTGCCATAGAATGTCTTTGTCACGATGTTGGGGAAGTCCAGAACAAGGGGTCACAGTTTAAGGATAGGGGGGAAATTTTTTAGGACCGAGATGAGAAAAACTTTTTTTCAACCGTGAGTGGTGAATCTCTGGAATTCACTGCCACAGAAGGTAGTTGAAGCCAGTTCATTGACTATATTTAAGAGGGAGTTCGATGTGGCCCTTGTGGCCATGGATTTGTGCCTGGAAGGTCATGTTTGTAATCTTCTTGAATTTTTTGAAGAGGTTACTAGGGAAATTGACGAGGGTAAAGCAGTGGACGTTGTCTATATGGACTTTAGTAAGGCCTTTGACAAGGTTCCTCATGGAAGGTTGGTTAAGAAAGTTCAACTGTTGGATAAAAATGCAGGAGTAGCAAGATGGATTCAGCAGTGGCTGAATGGGAGAAGCCAGAGGGTAATGGTGGATGGTTGTTTGTCGGGTTGGAGGTGACTAGTGGGGTGCCTCAGGGATCGGTGCTGGGTCCTTTGTCGTTTGTCATGTACATCAATGATCTGGATGAAGGTGTGGTAAATTGGATTAGTAAGTATGCAGATGATACCAAGATAGGGGGTGTTGTGGATCATGAAGAGGATTTCCAAAGTCTACAGAGTGATTTAGGCAATTTGGAAGAATGGGCTGAAAGATGGCAAATGGAGTTTAATGCTGATAAATGTGAGGTGCTACACCTTGGCAGGACAAATCAAAATAGGACGTACATGGTAAATGGTAGGGAATTGAAGAATACAGTTGAACAGAGGGATCTGGGAATAACCGTGCATAGTTCCTTGAAGGTGGAATCTCATATAGATAGGGTGGTAAAGAAAGCTTTTGGTATGCTAGCCTTTATAAATCAGAGCATTGAGTATAGAAGCTGGGATGTAATGATAAAATTGTACAAGGCATTGGTGAGACCACATCTGGAGTATGGTGTACAATTTTGGTCGCCCAATTATAGGAAGGGTGTCAACAAAATAGAGAGAGTACAGAGGCGATTTACTAGAATGTTGCCTGGGGTTAAACAACTAAGTTACAGAGAAAGGTTGAATAAGTTAGGTATTTATTCGCTGGAGCGCAGAAGGTTAAGGGGGGACTTGATAGAGGTCATTAAAATGATGAGAGGGATAGACAGAGTTGATGTGGATCTGCTTTTCCCTTTGAGAATAGGGAAGATTCAAACAAGAGGACATGACTTCAGAATTAAGGGACACAGGTTTAGGGGTAACATGAGGGGGAACTTCTTAACTCAGAGAGTGGTAGCGGTGTGGAATGAGCTTCCAGTGGAAGTGGCGGAGGCAGGTTCGTTGGTATCATTTAAAATTAAATTGGATAGGCATATGGATGAGAAGGGAATGGAGGGTTATGGTATGAGTGCAGGCAGGTGGGACTAAGGGAAAAAAGTTGTTCGGCACGGACTTGTAGGGCCGAGATGGCCTGTTTCCGTGCTGTAATTGGTATATGCTTATATGGTTATATGGTTAAAGGGATCAGAGGGTATGGAGAGAAGGCAGGAACAGGATACTGAGTTGATGATCAGCCATGATCACCTTTAATGGCGGTGGAGGCTCGAAGGGCCGAATGGCCTACTCCTGCACCAAGCTTGTTTACTTCAACCACGGACATTCCATTCCATCCATCTGCACACTACCACGCTCTGCCACCCCCCCCCCCCCTCAACCGCGGCACCCCCCATCCCAGCTGACCGCACGCACTGTCAACTGGGACAACCTCAGATCTCTCCAGCCTGCCCCCATCCCTCCACCCTCTCACAATGCCAACTTTGCCCTCCTCAACACCAGGTCGCTCAACAACAAAGCCCTTGCCCTCCATGAACTAATCATTGACAACACTCTGGACTTTCTTCTGCTCACTGAAACCTGGCAACAACCCAATGTCTTCTTCTCCCTCAATCAAGCATCCCCACCTGGATTTAATGACATTTCCAAACCCCGCCCCTCCCGCCATGGAGGTGGCCTCGCTGTTATTTTCAACCAGAACTTTCGGATCACTGAACTCACCCTCCCCCCAGTAGCATCATTTGAATTCCTCGCCTTCAAAGCCCTTTCCACCATGACAGTCATCCTCATTTACCGGCCACCTAAACCAAACCGCTCCTTCCTATCTGACTTCGCTGAACTCCTCACACTTGCCTCATAGATATATAGATATGCCATTTATTGTCACTATACATGTACAGTGAAACTGAAAGCTGCTCGTACTCAGTGCATACATACAATTTAGCACAAAAAACAAGAAACAGAAAAAACAAAAAAACAGAAGGGAGATGGGGTGGGGGGGGGGAATAGGTGACCAAATTCTGGGGCGCTACATACATAATTACAGAGGGAAGTCCGTGTTGGGCGGGTGAGTCAGTGCATGTGTGAATATGAATTTATAGTAGTTATAATTCTCGGAAAGCAACTTTTCCTGAGTCTGTTTGTCCTGGATTTGATGCACCTATAGCGCCTTCCAGAGGGCAGCAGGTCGAACAGTCCAAACGCAGGATGGGAGCTGTCTTTGATGATCTTCTTTGCCCTGCTAAGGCAGCGGGAGGTGTAGGTGTCCATCAGGGAGGGGAGAGGGCAGCCAATGATCCTCTGCGCTGTCCTGGTTACCCTCTGAAGCCTCTCCCTGTCTGCCATGGTGCAGCTGCCATACCATGCTGTAATGCAGTATGTCAGCAGGCTCTCGATGGACGAGCAGTAGAAGGTCAGCAGCAGGTTAGAGTCCAGGACCCTCAGGAAGTGCAGCCGCTGCTGGGCCTTCTTGATGACCGCTGTCGTGTTGTCCGTCCAGGAGATGTCAGCAGCGATATGGACGCCGAGAAACCGGAAGGTGTTGACCCTCTCCACACACTCGCCGTTGATGTGTAGGGGGGCTAAGTCGGTGCTGTGCCTCCTGAAGTCGACAATGAGCTATTTTGTTTTCCTGGTGTTCAGAGCCAGATTGTTTTCTGAGCACCAGGTTGTCAACTTCAGGACTTCCTCTCTGTAGGCTGCCTCGTCTCCCTTTGAAATAAGTCCGACCACAGTAGTGTCGTCAGCAAACTTGCCTCATCCCTCTCCTCACGTCTGCTTCTACTTGGTGACTTAAATATTCACATGGACTCCCCCACCTGCAAGCTCGCATCTGAATTCGCCTTTTTACTTGACAACTTCTCTCTCACTCAGCACGTCACCTTTCCCACCCATGACAAAGGTCACATCCTTGATCTGGTTTTCTCCACAAATCAACGGGTACTCGACCTCCATCCATGCCTCTTCCCCCTCTCTGATCATAAGCTTATACGGTTCACCATCCCTTCTCCGACACCTCGCCCTCGCTTCCTCCGAGAAATCACCTTCCGTAATCTAAAATCCATCGATCCCCACCATCTCTCTGACCTGCTCTCCACCACTCTCCCCCTGGACTCAATCCATATCTCACCTGATGATCTCACAAACCATCTCAACTCCACCTTGTCTACCTCCCTTACATTCTGCCCTCCCTCAAAACAAGAACCGTAATTTTCAACACTTCTTCACCCTGGTGCACACCTGCACTATGTAAGCTGAAACAGACTGGTCGCCGACTCGAACGACTTACAAATAAATCATCTCTCACAGTCCACCATGAAGCTTGCAAACTCCACCTCACTGATTACAAAGATGCCCTCATTGCTGCAAAATCTGCCTAACTCTCCTCCATATTCACCGACCCCTGCCTAAACCACAGAACCCTCTTCTCTACAGTGGGCAACCTTCTCAAGCCTCGAGCCAACACTCTCCCTACCTCTACTCCGGATCTCTGCAACTCATTCCTCCACGTTCTCGCTGATAAAATCAGCACCATTTATCAATCTTTATCCCCTGTACCCGACTCCCCAGCACCTACTCCACCACCTACCATGGCCTCTCCTTTCAACATCTCCACTGACCTCCTTACCCCTCCTCCACATTGCTTCCTCTCCCAGTTTGACCTGGTCACCCCTACTGAAATCTCCAAACTCATCAGCTCTTCCAAACCCACTACCTGCTCCCTCGACCCTCTCCCCACTACCCCTGCTGAAGTCCTGCCTCCCCGTTCTCTGCCCCTACCTCACTAATCTCTTCAACTCCTCATTGTCCTAAGGAATTGTCCCCTCTGCTTTCAAAACTGCTGCTGTCACACCAATCTTAAAGAAACCTGGTCTTGATCCCTCCTCTCTCATTAACTACCGCCCAATCTCAAACCTCCCCTTTCTTTCAAAAACCCTGGAGCGTATCGTTGCCTCACAACTTCATTCCCACCTCCTTGCGTATAACCTATTTGAACCCCTCCAATCTGGCTCCATAGCACAGAAACTGCTCTCCTCAGTCCTCAACGACCTCCTCACCTCTGCTGACACTGGTTCCCTCAACATCCTCATCCTCCTCGACCTGAGCGCAGCCTTCGATACAGTGAACCATAACATCCTGCTCACCAGACTCAAAGACCTCGGCATTGAAGGACCTGTACTCAGCTGGCTCCGTTCCTACCTTTCCAACAGATCCCACTTCATCTCTCTCCATAACCACACCTCTGCTACAGCCACAGTCACTCAAGACGTTCCCGAAGGCTCCGTACTCGGCCTCATCCTCTTCATCATCAACATCCTCCCCCTTCGTCAGATACTCCGCCACTTCAACCTGGACTTCCACTGTTACGCCGATGACACCCAGATCTACCTCGGCACCAAATCCCCTCACAACCCCCCCCCCCCCTCTCCCATATCAACTCCCATGTCATCTATAAAAATCTGGATGCAACATAACTTCCTCAAACTCAACAGCGATAATAAGAATTCTTCCTCATAGGCTCCAAATCCACACTCAGCAAAATCAATAACCCCACTCTCACCATCGACGGCACCACTGTCTCCCCATCTCCCCAGGCCCGCAACCTTGGCGTGATCTTTGATTCCACCCTCTCCCTTGAGCCTCACATCCGTCATGTCATTAAAACCTCCTTCTTTCACCTCCGCAACATCGCCAAAATCAGACCCTCTCTCACACCTCCCGCTGCTGAAAGACTCATCCATGCCTTCATCTCCTCCCGACTGGACTACTGCAACCCACTTCTCCTTGGCATCAGCCTCACCTACATCAACCGACTCCAACTGGTCCAGAACGCAGCCGCCCGACTCATCACCCACACCAAATCCTGGCACCACATCACTCCAGTCCTCAAACAACTTCACTGGCTTCCCATCTCCCACCGGATCACCTACAAAATCCTGATCCCCACCTACAAAGCCCTCCACCATCTGCCCTCCCCCTACCAACCCTCACGGCCCCTCAGATCCACATCAGCCTCTCCATCCACAAGTCCAACCTCCGCAGTTTTGGGGACAGAGCCTTCTCCAGGGCAGCTCCCAGGCTCTGGAACTCCCTCCCCCAACTGATCCGCAATTCCGTGTCCCTCACCATCTTCCAGTCCCGCCTCAAGACCCATTTCTTCACCTCTGCCTATCCTTAGCCCCACGTCCCCCTCCCTTTTCATCTGTGCTTCAATTGCCTCATATTGTGTTTTGAACTGAATTTCTGTCTTTAATTTGTGTACCAGTCATGTCTCTACTATTTATTTCATTCCGCTTACATGTTTTTCCTCTACTTGCTAAATTTTTGTTTGGTCTCCTTGAGACTCTTGAAAGGCGCCCATTAATAAAATTTATTATAATAATTATTATTTTTTATGTTTCTATGCCCCTGTCCCCGCCCCCTTCCCCAAACCGGCCCATGTGATATCTGGTTCTTTTCGTGGAAGTTTCACTACCCCTGTGATAGAAGGGACACAGGCGTCCCGGACCGAATACCCACGAGCTCCTCTCATCTCCCCCGGTCTGTCTGTGTGTGTGTCTTTCCCAGGGAGGGAGTGGAGAGAGATGGGGGAGACTTTACCCGTCACCCACTTAAACTACGTCACACTGTGTGCAAAGGTGAGAGGGGGGGAGAGAGAGAGAGAGAGGTAGGGAGATAGAGTGAGAGGGGGAGAGTGGGGAGAAGGCAGGAACGGGGTACTGATTGTGGACGATAGCCGTGATCACATTGAATGGCGGTGCTGGCTCGATGGGCCGAATGGCCTCCTCCTGCACCTATTATGTTTCTATGTACAAGCTTTTCACTCCACATCACCGTCTACATCTCTCCTGCGACATTCAGTATGAGGAAGGATCTCGACATCGATACGTCGCCCATTCGTTCCTTCTCTCCTGAGACGCTGCCCGTCCCGCTGAGTTACTGCAGCATTTTGTAGTCTGCCCCCCTATATTATTAGTCACCTATTTCCTTCGCTCCATAGATGCTGCTGCACCCGCTGAGTTTCTCCAGCAGTTTGTGTACCTGGTTATTTGTTACGTCGGGGCCGGGGGGTTGCGGGACCCGCTCCCATTGGCCGCTGGCGCTGCCCGTCAGTGGGGGGGGAGGGAGGGGGCAGGATCTGGTCCTTTGTGACGTCGGGACCGGTGGGTATGCGGGGGATGCATTGGCCGCCCGCTGCCCGTCCCATTGGCCGCTGACCTGGTTCTTTGCCGTCGTCAGTGGGGGGGGGATGCGGGACCTGGGCATTGGATCTGGTGCCCGTTTGTGACGACCTATTTCCTTTGTGGCTGGGGGGGGGGGTTGCGGGACCCGCTCCCATTGGCCGCTGGCGCTGCCCGTCAGTGGGGGGGAGGGAGGGGGCAGGATCTGGTCCTTTGTGACGTCGGGGCCGGCGGGTTGCGGGACCCGCTCCCATTGGCCGCTGGCGCTGCCCGTTAGTGGTGGGGAGGGAGGGGGCGGGACATAGTTCTTTGTGACGTCGGGGCCGGGGTGTATGCGGGACCTCCTGGCATTGGCCGCTGGCGCTGCCCGTCATTGAGAGGGGGCGGGACCTGCTCGCCGGTTACTTGACGACGGGACGTGGCTCAGGTGGGAACAATGGCCGCCGCCGCTCGGCCTCGCGTCATTACATCCGGCCCCTCCTCCCTTCCCGACGGCGAACCTGCGGCCGGTGACCCCGAGGAGCCGAAGCCGGAGCCCGAACCGTGCGGGATGTCAGCGGGATCTGGGCGCCCTCTGGTCCTCCGACTGTAGCGCCCCCTGAGGGCGGGAGGTCGCCTTTGTACATCCTATAGCGGAGCATGATAGACCACTCCTTGTAAATGCAATAGAAACCAAAGATCCTCTAGCGGAGCAAGATGGTCAACTCACACGTAAACGTGTAGTGCGGTCACGGGCGGATTCATGGGGGATTATAGAACCCATTTTAGCAACCAGCCGCCGCCATCTTTGCTTCCGCCTCCGTCCCGTATCTTCGCTTTGGTCTTTGACTTGAGCGCGGAGAGGGGGGGTGCGGCCCGGGGGAGGGGGGGGGGCCGGGAATTTGGGGGGGGGGGGGGGGGCCGACATTGGCCCGGGGGGGGGGGGGGGGGGGGGGGGGGGGGGGGGTGGAGGGGGGGGAGGGGGGGGGGGGGCGGGGGTGGTTGGGGGGGGGGGGGGGTGGGGTTGCGGGCCGGGGGCCTATGGGCGTTGCCCCCGGCCCGGGGGGGGGGGGGGGGTGCGGCCCGGGGTGAGGGGGGGTGTGCGGCCCGGGGTGAGGGGGGGGGGTGCCCGGGGGGTGGGGGGGGGTGCGGCGGGGATGAGGGGGGAGGGGGGGGTGGGGCGGCCCGGGGTGAGGGGGGGGGTGCGGCCCGGGGGGGGGGGTGTGCGCCCCGGGGTGAGGGGGGTGTGCGGCCAGGGGGGCAACGGGGGAGAGGGGGTGTGCGGACCGGGGGCGGCGAGGGAGTGCGGGGGGGAGAGTTGAAGGGTGGTATAGGGCCTTAAAGGGTGGTATAAGTGTGTGAAGTTTCGGGGAGGTTTGTGTTTGTTATATGATTATTTACATTTATATCACATTCCTGTAGGTGTGTTTATAAACATTTTATTCTTTAACAAGAATTAACAGAATTATGAACTAACAGAATTATGAATCTAACCCTATAGGGAGGTTTCACGGCAGTCGGGTCACGACCCATGACCCGTACTGTTGCTATGCTACACCAACTGGAGTACACGCGATGAACTGCAGGTAGGCACTTACCATTGTTTCCAGCGTAGCGGGCCCGTTAAAACCCGCTGAAATAGTAAATTTTTGCGCTGTAAATAATTATGGAAATCGGGATAAGCGTGTGAGACATTTAGCATACTTCAGATTTCCAAAAGTGAGTCATTGACGGTAGATAGTAACAAGAGCTGAAGGGACAACAACAGCCAGAGTGCTTGGCGAACATTGGCCGTTTGCTCACTGCATTTCATCAAGTAAGGCATTATTTGTGTTTTTACTTGATTCCTTTGGCATCTAAAAAGTGATAAATCTGGCTGTGTTTTTTTTTAATCGCCCATGGTTCTCGTGCGTTTTTACATACAAAATGAAAACGCATCTGAAGAATTTACAGCCAGATTTATCACTTCTGAGAATTTTTAGATACCAAAGGAATCAAGAAAAACACACATAATGCCTTGATGAAATGCAGTGAGCAAACGCGATAATTCCCAATATTTTCAATGTTTACCAAGCACTTTAGCTGCTGTAATCCCTTCAGTTCTCGCTTCTCTATACCTTCATTTCGCTTCACTTTTGGAACTCTAAAGTTGTGTACATGTCGCTCACACTTACCCCGACTCCCTCAATATTTTTCAGCGCAAAAATTCAACATTGTGGCGGTTTTTAACAGATAGGAACGTATGCGTTTCTAGCATTAATAAGATATACCGGAAGTGACAGATGTCTTCCAGTTGGATTTAGCAGCTCCGTGCGTCGAGCCCTATGACCCAGTGACCTTCCGTGCAACCCCCCTATATCACGCACAAAAACTGTTCCTCCGCAATGTTAATTACCCTGCGAATCAGGTCGGGTCGGGTAGGTTCCGGTTACTACAAAATCAACTCAAACGCTGCTTGTGAGCCATTTAAAAAGAAATGATTTAAAAACCATTAAAAAAGACAATTACCAAAGTCAAATTTTATTCTTGACAAGCATTAACATAAGTATGAACTGACAGAATTATGAATCTAACCCTATATCACACACACAAACTGTTGACCCGCAACATTGATTACACTGCGAGTCGGGTCGGGTCAGGTATGCTCCGGTTACTAAAATGGGCGGGGAAAAATGCCCAGGATCCCCTCTGTAACGTACTACACGTCAGCCTATTGCATTTTGCAGGAGCAAGCTATCTTTAGCTATAGGATCTTTGATAGAAACATAGAAAATAGGTGCAGCAGGAGGCCATTCGAGACAGCACCGCCATTCATTGTGATCATGGCTGATCGTCCCCAATCAATAACCCGTGCCTGCCTTCTCCCCATATCCCTTGACTCACTAGCCCCTAGAGCTCTATCTAACACTCTCTTAAATCCATCCAGTGACTTGGCCTTCACTGCCCACTGTGGCAGGGAATTCCACAAATTCACAACTTTCTGGGTGAAAAAGTATTTTCTCACCTCCCCTTTATTCTAAGGCTATGTGTCCCCTGGTTCTGTACTCGTCCAACATTGGGAACATTTTTCCTGTATCTAGCATGTACAGTCCTCCTATAATTTTATATGTTTCTACAAGATTCCCCCCCCCCCGTGTTTCAAGAGCGCACGGGGCCTGCGGGAGCACCAGCGGCTACATACCAGAGAAAATCCCTTTGAGTACGCTGAGTGGCATGGATGCCAATAGGTGCAGGAGTAGGCCATTCGGCCCTTTGAGCCAGCACCTATTCATTTGGACCATGGTTGATCATGCACAATCAGTGCCCCGTTCCTGCCTTCTCCCCATATCCCCTGACTCCGCTATCTTTAAGAGCCTTATCAAGCTCTCTCTTGAAAGTATCCAGAGATCCGGCCTCCATCGCCCTCTGAGGCAGAGAATTCCAGACTCTCTCTGTGAAAAAGGTTTCACCCGCATGTCCAGCCTGTGGCAGCAACGGTGAGCGTCCCTTCCTCTGCTCGTCCTGTGGTAAGGGCCTCACCCACCTTGACCACCTGCTGGAGCACCGGCAGGTCCTCATCGGCTAGTGCCCCCCTTCACCTGCCTGCTCTGTGGCAAGGCCTTTTCCTGCTCCTCCAGCCTGCTGGCACACTGCTACGTGGATTGGCGCTGTTTAGATAGACACAAAATGCTGGAAGGAATGGGTAACATTTCGGCCTTCCCCCTCACTCCCACCCCTCTCTCTCCCGTTCAGCCAGAAACCACCTCGACCCCCTCTCACACTCCCCCATCAAGCTCTAGTAAAGTTCACGCATTAGTGATGTCCTGTTTGCCAGCTTGTTGACACTCTGTGTTCCGCTCCTGCAGGGTTTAGAAGCCGTTGCTGTGGACGGACAGACGGGGACATGAGCGGCGATTGAGGGCGGCCAGGGTGCCGGTGAGCCCCCCCATCTGCTCGGTGTGCGGGCTGAGCTTCGGTGGAGGACCACATGACGGAGCACAACAATGAGAAGCGTTATGAGTGTGACGTGTGTGGCAAGGCCTGGCAGTACGCGAGTCACCTGGAGATCCACCGTCGGGTGCACACGGGAGAACGCCCCTTCGACTGCTTCCACTGCGGCAACAAGTTCAAGAGGGCGCAAGATCTGAAGAACCACCGGCGGGTGCATACGGGCGAGAAGCCCTATGGCTGCTCCACCTGCGGCAAGAGCTTTGCCCGGTTGTCGGGGCTGCGGGTGCACTGGCGGGTGCACACCAGTGAGCGGCCCTTCACCAGTGAGCAGCCCTTCACCAGTGAGCGGCCCTTCAACTGCTCCCACTGCGGCAAATACTTCCAGTCGTCGCAGGACCTGAAAGTGCACGGGTGCCTGTACAACGGAAAGCGGCCCTACACCTGCAGCGACTGCGGCAAGGGCTTCACCCGCACCGACAGGCTGCTGGAGCACCAGCACACCCACACCGGTGAGCGCCCCTTCACCTGCGCCCAGTGCGGCAAGGGCTACACCCGCTCCGACAGCCTGCTGGAGCACCAGCGCACCCACACCGGTGAGCACCCCTACACCTGCGCCCAGTGCGGCAAGGGCTACCACCGCTTACACAGGCTGCTGTCCCACCTGCGGGTGCACGCCGGCGACTGTGCCTTACCCAGCCCGGTGTGTCGAGCGCGCATTGCCATTGCCTCCCATGCCCTGTCTCACCAGCACGTGCACACCAGTGGCCAGCCCGACGACAGCCTGCGGTGAGGCGTTTGACAGCTCGCGGGGGTTGCGGGCCCATGCCAGTGACCAGCTCCTCCCACTGCGGCAAGCGTTTCAAAAGAGCACGGGGGCTGCGGGAGCACCAGCGGATACACAGCAGAGAGGGACACATTGAGTGCCCTGATTGTGGCATGGGTTTCACCCGCATGTCCAGCCTGTAGCAGCACCGGCGTATCCACAGTGGTGAGCGTCTCTCCCTGCTGTGGATAGGGGCTGTTTTAGCTCTGCATTCAACACCCTTGTGCCAGAGCTACGACACTCCAAACTTTCCAAGTTGACTGTGCCTGAACCCCTCCGTCGGTAGATCACCAGCTTGCTGACAAACAGGAAGCAGCATGTGAGGCTGGGAAAGCACATCCCTCAGCATAGGAGCACCGCAAGGCTGCGTACCCTCCCCTCCCCTCTACTCTCTCTACGCCAATGACTGCACCTCCACTGACTCCTCTGTCAAGCTTCAAGTTTGCGGACGACACAACCCTGATCGGACTGATCCAGAATGGGGAGGAAGCTGCCTACAGACAGGAAGTAACACACTGCTGGCCTGGTGCCATCAAAACAACCGGGAGCTCTGCTCTTGAGACAGTGTAGTTGTTTGTAGACTTTAGGAGAGCTCCTCTTCCACTCACCCCACTCATTATCACCAACAGTCACACAGTCACATCTGTGGAGTATTTTAAGTTCCTACGGACCATCATCTCCAAGGACAATTGGGGGGCGACCATCGATTTACAGTCAAAAAGGCACAACAGAGGATGTACTTTCTGCGGCAGCTGAGGAAGCACAATCTGCCACAGGCAATAATGGTCCAATTCTATACGGCCATCATAGAGTCTGTCCTCACCTTCTCCATCACGGTCTGGTTTGGCTCAGCCACCAAGCACGACATCCAGAGGCTGCAGCGAATCGTACGATCAGCTGAGAAGGGTATTGGCTGCAACCATCCCTCCATTGACCAACTGTACGCTGCAAGGGCCAGGAAGCGAGCGGGTAAGATCATTTCTGACCCCTCTCACCCTGGCCACAAATTATTTGAAGCACTTCCCTCTGGAAGGCAACTCCGGACTGTCGAAGCTGCCACAGCCAGACATAAAAACAGCTTTTATCCACGAGCAGTAGCTCTACTCAATAACCAACAATCTGTAGCCTCCTTTTGCTCTGGTATTTTATTTAATTGACATGTTTAATCGATAATGTTTTGTTATTAATATTTTTTATGTCATTCCTAGCTGTCACTGTATGTCATGTCACTTGCGGTTGGAGCACCGAGGCAAATTCCTTGTATGTGAATACTTGGCCAATAAACATATTCATTCATTCATTTCAAATGCTGGAAAAAATGGGTAACGTTTTGGGTCGAGACCCTCTGCAGTCTTGATCGGAAAAGTCACCCATTCCTTCTCTCCAGAGGTGCTTCCTGAGTTACACCAGCATCTTGTGTCTGTTTTTGCATCTGCAATTCCTTGTTTTTAATCTATTCTGATGAACCATCTCTGCACCTTCCCCAAAGCCTCCACATCAGTCCTGTAATGGAGTGACCAGAACTGCATGCAATACTCTAAATGCTACCTGACCATTGTCCTTTAAAGCTTCACATATACATTAATCACATCTGATCTCACTCCCTTTTATCTCCTTATTTTCTCTCGCCTCCGTCACTTCACTCATCTGCCAATCACCCCGCCATCTGTTGACAGTGTCAGTCTGAAGGATCCCGACCCAAACTGTCATCTATCCATGTTCTCCACAGATGCTGCCTGACCCACTGAGTCAGTCCAGTACTCTGTGAAATGTCACCTATCCATTTTCTCCACGGTTGCTGCCTGACCCGCTGAGTCACTCCAGTACTCTGTGAAACGTCACCTATCCATTTTCTCCATGGATGCTGCCTGACCGACCGAGCTACTGCAGGACTTCGTGTTAGAGTCAAGTAGTACAGTGTGGAAACAAGGGCTATTGCTCGTTTACCCACTGGAGCCAAGTTGTATTTCAATGAAATAAATGTCTTTTTTAAGCAAAAATTAAAAAATACAGATTGGCCCCCAAATAATCAGTGTCAACCGGGCAGCTCCACCAGCACTGGCTGCCTCGCCAACAGTCTGTCCCTTCTGTTTTTAATTTGTTAAGTATGTTTCAAAAGTATGTTGTAGAGTTTCTAGGTTTGTTTTAGAAACATAGAAACATAGAAATTAGGTGCAGGAGTAGGCATTCGGCCCTTCGAGCCTGCACCGCCATTCAATATGATCATGGCTGATCATCCAACTCAGTATCCCGTACCTGCCTTCTCTCCATACCCTCTGATCCCCTTAGCCACAAGGGCCACATCTAACTCCCTCTTAAATATAGCCAATGAACTGGCCTCGACTACCCTCTGCGGCAGAGAGTTCCAGAGATTCAGCACTCTCTGTGTGAAAAAAGTTCTTCTCATCTCGGTTTTAAAGGATTTCCCCCTTATCCTTAAGCTGTGACCCCTTGTCCTGGACTTCCCCAACATCGGGAGCAATCTTCCTGCATCTAGCCTGTCCAACCCCTTAAGAATTTTGTACGTTTCTATAAGATCCCCTCTCAATCTCCTAAATTCTAGAGAGTATAAACCAAGTCTATCCAGTCTTTCTTCATAAGACAGTCCTGACATCCCAGGAATCAGTCTGGTGAACCTTCTCCGCACTCCCTCTATGGCAATAATGTCCTTCCTCAGATTTGGAGACCTAAACTGTATGCAATACTCCAGGTGTGGTCTCACCAAGACCCTGTACAACTGCAGTAGAACCTCCCTGCTCCTATACTCAAATCCTTTTATGTGGGGATTGGGAGGGGGGGGGATGGGTGAATTGGGGAAACTTTTATTCAGTTACTTACCTCGATGGAGAAGCAATTTTTCTCCTTTCCCGAGGATCGTCCGTGAGGAGCTTCAATAGTGAAGCCTTCTCCCCATATCCCTTGATTCCACTAGCCCCATAGAGCTCTATCTAATGCTCGCTTACATCCATCCCGTGATTTGGCCTCCACTGCCCTCTGTGGCAGGGAATTCCACAAATTCACAACTCTGCAGCGTGAAAAAGTTTTTTTCTCACCTCAGTCTTAAATGGCCTCCCCTTTATTGTAAGACTGTGGCCCCTGGTTCTGGACTCGCCCAACATTGGGAACATTTTTCCTGCATCTAGCTTGTCCAGTCCTTTTATCTATATTACTAAAAGTCTGATCTTGACCGCTTTTGGCCTACTGTGCTGTGATTTCCAAGAGAACGCCGCCACCTACGGCCGTCATTTTTGGCCACCTCGATCAAAGGTGCCTTCCTGGACCAGAGTATTGTTCCCATCGATGAAAAATCAGAGAGAAATTAATGTTTTTAAAATAAATCACCATTCTCTCTGCTGCCCCTGCTAGAGGGAGGGGGAGGGACTATAAAACCAGGAAGTGGTGTGCCTCACTCAGTCTCTTCAAGATGGAGGTCACTCTCTCTCTCCCCCTCTCTCTCTCTCTCTCCCCCCCCCCTCTCTCTCCCCCTCTCTCTCTCCCCCCCTCTCCTCCCCTCTCTCTCTCTCTCTCTCTCTCTCTCCCTTTCTCTCTCTCTCTCTCTCTCTCTCTCTCTCTCTCTCTCTCTCTCCCTCCCCCTCTCTCTCTCCCCCCCCCCCCCTCTCTCCCTCCCCCTCTGTCCCCTCCCCCCCCCCCCCCCCCGCCCCGTCTTTTCTTCCCCCCCCCCTCTCCCTCCTCCCCCCCTCCCCTCCCCCCCTCCCTCTCTCCCCCCTCCCTCTCCTCCCCCCCCCACGCTCATCTAATATCGGTCCCAGCATCCGCTTGTCCCCCCTCCCCCCTCCCCCCCCCTCCCCCTCCCCCCCTCCTCCCCCCCTCCCCCCCCCTCTCTCCCCCCCTCTCCTCTCCCCCCCTCCTCCCTCCCCCTCTCCCCCCCCCTCCCCCTCCTCCCTCTCCTCTCTCACTCCCTCTCCCCCTCCTCCCCCCCCCCCCCCCTCTCCCCCCCCCCCCCCCCCCCTCTCCCCTCCCCCCCCTCCCCCCCCCCCTCTCCCTCTCCCCCTCCCTCTCCTCTCCTCCCCCTCTCCTCTCCCCCCCTCCCTCCCTCCCCTCTCCTCTCCTCCTCTCCTCCCCCTCCCTTCTCCCCCTTTCTCCCCCTCCTCCTCTCCATCCGCTCCCCCACCGTCCCTCTCCTAAACCCCCCCACCTCCACCCACCCCACCCCTACCCTCTTCCCTTCCCCTTCCGGCTCCCCTCACCTCACCCCCCTCAGCACTCTTTCCGCTCCCCCACCCTCCCTCCTCTAAACCCCCTCCCCTCCACACCCCCTTCCCTCCCCCCCCCTCTCAGCACCCCTCTCTCTCTCTCCCCCTCACCCTCTCTCTCTCTCTCCTCCCCCCCCCTCCCTCTTCTCCTCCTCTCCACTCCCCTCTCCCTCTTGCCCCTCTCTCTGTGTCTCTGTCTCTGCCCCTCTCTCTCTCTGCCCTCACTCTCCCCCCCCCCCCCCCCCCCCTCTCTAGATGTGACTGCAAGTTGGGGGCTATGCGCCAGTAGATAGGGAGGTTATGGGGTAAAAGGAGCAAATTAATAATATGAATATAATATCAAGGGTGGTAATTAGCGTGAGTGCGGGGGGGGTATGTTAGTGTGTGTGACGCTGCATGCAGCCTGCCCCCCCACAACCGCATGTTGGGGGAACAGACCCAACGGGTCTGCACTTGGTCTTGTAATTTTATATGTTTCTATAAGAAACCCCCTCATCCTTCTAAACTCCAGCGAATACAAGTGAAATTGTATTTTATGTGGCTATGTGTCATTGCTTTTTACTTAGTATTGCTGTATGGGAAGTCAAATATCACTGTACTGTAATTTATACATGTGACAATAAACTTGATAAGCTTTCCTCTATATCTACATTGATTTATCTATACTATTATAAACCTCTAATCTTGTCCACTTCCGGTTTTTAAAAATTTGTGCAAAAATGGTAACCTACATCGCTAGGATGTTTTTGCCACCTTACTCACCGTTCTCCGCTCCAAGCGCAACATGTTTTGTTCTGATCGGTGAAGTATTAGAAAAGTTATGATTGTTTAAAAAAATCATGAGATCAGCAGATTGGTCTTCTCACCTGTTAGTCACCATGAAGGTATCGCCCCTTTCGGAACCCACGGAGAATAAATTCCCGGAGGCGGGGCTGAGCCCGTGAGCAACATGCGGGCAGAGAGCCTCTTAGTAGCGTCAGCAGCTGATGCGTGAGGCTGAAGGTGCGGTGTGAGCAGCATGCGAGATGCGTCTGCTGCAACCGCCTCCCCATTCCCTCACCCCCATTCCACCTCTCCCCCCTCAACAACCTACCCCACCCCTTTCCCCATGCCCCCCTGGACTGGGAATGGACAGACGACGTTTTGAGTCAGAACCCTTGTTAAGATTGATTAGAGAGGGTCGGGGGAGGAAGCTGGAAAAGAGAGATGGGGTCTGACAAAGCCTGGAAAGTGATAGGTGGACACAAAATGCTGGAGTAACTCAGCGGTACAGGCATCATCTCTAGAGTGAAGGAACGGGTGATGTTTCACGTTGAGACCCTTCTTCAGAAGTGATAGTTGGTTATAGGTGAGAGACACAAGAAACTGCAGATGCTGGAATCTTGCATCGAACACAATTTCGTTAGATGCACTGAATCTCTTGCCCAGTGTGTGGGAATGGAGGACCAGAGGACATGGGTTCAAGGTAAAGGGGAAAAGATTTAATAGGAATTTGAGGGGTAACTTTTTCACACAGGATGGTGGGTGTATTGAAGAAGCTGCCGGAGGTGGTAGTTGAAGCTGGGACTATCCAAACGCATAAGAAACGGTTAGACAAGTACATGGACAGGACATGTTTGGAGGGATATGGACCAAACACAGGTAGGCGGGACTCATGTAGCCAGCACATCTTGGTCGGTGTGGGCAAGTTGGGCTGAAGGGCCTGCATCCACACTGTATAACTGTGACACAAAGTGCTGCAGTAACTCAGCGGGTCAGGCTGCATCTGTGGAAAACATGGATGAGTGACGTTTCACAGAGTGCTGGAGTAACTCAGCGGGTCAGGCAGCAGCTCTGGAGAGAAGGAGTGGGTGACGTTTCGGGTCGAGACTGAAGTCTTGACCCGAAATGTTATAAATTTCGTCCAGCATTTTGTGTCTACCTAAACATTGCCTATCCACGTGGCGGTGTGCCAGCAGGCTGAAGGAGTGGACAAAGGTCTTGCCACAGAGCGGGCAGGTGAAGGGGCGCTGGCCAGTGTGGACTCGCCGTTACTCCAGCAGATGGTCAAGGTGGGTGAAGCACTTACCACAGGATGGGCAGGGGAAAGCTCACTGCTGTGGGTATTAAAAAGGGCATCAATAATACCGGTGTCCAAGAAGAGCAAGGTGACTATCGACCAGTGGCACTAACGTCTGTGGTGATGACGTGCTTTGAGGCTGGTCATGGCGCAAATCAACTCCTACCTCGACAAAAACCTGGACCCACTGCAATTCGCTTACCGCCACAACGGTGGATCAATGGTGGATACGATCTCACTGGCTCTCCACCCCGCTCTGGACCACTTGGACAACAAAAACTCATATGTCAGGCTGTTAATCACTGACTACCGCTCGGCATTTAATACCATCATCCCCTCCAAGCTGGTTACCAAGCTCTCAGATCTGGGTCTCTGCGCATCCCTCTGCAATTGGATCCTCGACTTCCTCATTCACAGACCACAGTCTGTCCGTATTGGTGGAAATGTGTCAATCAGCACCGGAGCACCTCAAGGCTGCGTGCTCAGCCCCCTGCTGTACTCACTCTATACTCATGACTGCATAGCCGGACATAGTGCGAACTCCATCATCAAGTTCGCCAACGACACCACTGTTGTGGGACATATCACTGATGGGGACGAGTCAGAGTATAGAAGTGAGATCGACCGATTGACCAAGTGGTGCCAGCACAATAACCTGGCTCCCTACACCAGCAAGACCAAACCAAGGAACTAATTGTGGACTTCGGAAGGGGTAGGATGGGGAACCACAATCCCATTAATATCAACAAAGTCGATGGTGGATAGGGTCAAGAACTTCAAATTCCTGCGGGTACATATTTCCGAAGATCTCTCCTAGTCCCAGAACACTGATACAATCATAAAGAAAGCACATCAGCGCTTCTACTTCCTGAGAAGATTATGGTGAGTCGGTATGTCAAGGAGGACTCTCTAGAACTTCTACAGGTGCACAGTGGAGAACATGCTGACCGGTTGCATCGTGGCTTGGTTCGGCAACCTGATTGTCCAGGATCGGAAAAGGCTGCAAAAAGTTGTGGCCACTGCCCAGTCCATCATCGGCTCTGACCTCCCTACCATCGTGGGGATCTATCGCAGGCGCTGCCTCAAAAAGGCTGGCAGCATCATCAAGGACCCACACCATCCCGGCCACACGCTCATCTCTCCGCTACCTTCAGGTAGGTACAGGAGCCTGAAATCTGCAACATCCAGGTTCAGGAACAGCTTCTTCCCCACAGCCATATTAAACACAACTTCAAACAAACTATGAACTATAACAGTCTATTGCACTTTATCTGTTTATTTATGTGTGTCTTTATATATTCTATGGTATATGGTCACTCTGATCTGTATTTATGCCTAAAATATTGTTATGCTGCAGCAAGCAAGAATTTCATTGTCCTATCTGGGACGCGTGACAATAAACTCTCTTGACTTGACTTGTATGGCAGTGCTGCCAAGGGCTGGATTTGCGGGCGGAACCCTTGCCACACTCAGCGCACACAAAGGGTCTCTCTCTGATGTGTATCCACTGGTGCTCCTGCAGTCACTGTGCGTTCTTGAAACGCTTGTCGCAGTGGGATCAGGCGCTCGCTGGCATGGGTCCGCCAGTGCTGCCGCAAACCCCGCGAGCTGTCAAACACCTCACTGCAGTACGGGCAGTCGTAGGGCTGGCCACTGGTGTGCACGCGCTGGTGAGACAGGGCGTGGGAGTCCATGGCAAAGAGCTCTCCACACACTGGGTTGGGGATGGGGCGCTCACAGTCGTGCACCCGCTGGTGGGACAGCAGGTTGTTGGAGCGGGTGAAGCCCTTGCCGCACTGGGCGCAGGTGAAGGGGCGCTCGCCGGTGTGGGTGTGCCGGTGCTCCAGCAGGCTGTTGGAACGGGTGAAGCTCTTGCCGCAGTCGCTGCAGGTGTAGGGCCGCTCCCCGGTGTGCACACGCCTGTGCACCTTCAGTTCTGGCAACGATGTGAAGCCTTTGCCGCAGTTAGAGCAGGTGAAGGGCCGCTCACTGCTGTGCACCCGCCGGTGCTGCCATAGCCCTGACAACCGGGCAAACCTCATGCCGCAAGTGGAGCAACCATAGGGCTTCTCGCCTGTGTGCACCTGCCGATGGGCCTTCAGGACCTGCGCTGTCTTGAAGCTCTTGCCGCAGATGGAGCAGCCGAATGGCCTTTCGCCAGAGTGGACGCGTTTGTGCCGCCTCAGGGTCCCGTAGCAGGCGAAGTTCTTGCCGCACTCTGAGCAGTCGAAGGGGCGTTCTCCCGTGTGCACCCGCCGGTGGGCCTCCAGCCGGCTCGGGTGCTGCCAGGCCTTGCCACACACATCGCACTCATAAAGCTTTTCCTTGTTGTGCCCCGTCATGTGGTCCTCCATCGAAGCTCAGCCCGCACAACGAGCAGGTGGGGGGGGGGTGCTCACCGGCACCCTGGCCGCCCTCAATGGCCGCTCACTTCCCCGCCTCCTAAACCCTGCAGGAGGGGAACACAGAGGGTCAACAAGCTGGCAAACAGGACATTATTAACGCGTGAACATTACTAGTGCTTGTAGCGAGGAGGGGGAGGGGGTGAGAGTGGGAGGAGAAGTGAGGGAAGGAGGGGAGGGGGAGAGGAGAGGTGGTGAGGAGGCAAGTGGGGAACGGGGGGCCGCACTGACCTGGGGCATCGAGCATCCAGGCACCGTGTTGAGCCGCCCGCCTACACATCCACCAGCCAGCTGCCCTGTGCCGTGATGCCTGCCACACGCACGCCACGCACAACCGGTACCCTGATGTCACCCCAATCCGATGATTGGCGCTGAGTCACATGGGGGTGGCGGCATGCACCATGGGAAGAAGAATCCAGTGACGGGCAGCGCCAGTGGCCAATGGGAGAGAGTCCCGCCCTCTACGACGAGTAGAGCCAGTGGCCCCGGCCCCGACATCACCAAGGATCAGGTAGCTACTCCTTGCATAGACCAATCAGAGCCGCAACACCGCCCCCGCCGCAGGTGACCACATCCTATAGGTCGAGCCGTAGACACGCCCCTCAGACAGACACTGCCCTCCGCCAATTGTTGTCACCCATCCCACCCTAGCAACGGTTACCAATGCGCGGGCGGCCCCGCCCCCGCAGCTCCTACGCCACGTGGTGGTGGGGGTGGGGGGGGGAGGGGAAACAATCACAGCAGTTGCAGAGGTTGCAAACCTGAGATAAAACCTCAAGGGGCGGGGTGTGGGGGTGGGAGCAGATTAAAAAAAGCAGTAACTCAGCGGGACGGGAAGCATCTCTGGAGAGAAGGAATAGCCGATGTTTCGAGGTTGAGACCCTTCCTCAGACTGAGAGTGGCAGGAGAGATATAGATGGTGATGTGGAGTGACATAGAAACATAGACAATAGGTGCAGTAGGCCATTCGGCCCTTCAACCCAGCACCGACATTCAATACGATCACGACTGATCATGCACAATCAGTACCCCGTTCCTGTATCCCTTCATTCCGTCAGCCCTAACAGCTAAATCTAGCTCTTTCTTGAAAACATCCAGTGAATTGTCCTCTGGTGCCTTTTGAGAATTCCACAGATTCACAACTCTCTGGGTGAACATTTATTTCCTCTGTATGGCATCCTCCTTATTCTTAAACTGTGGCCCCTGGTTCTGGACTCTCACAACATCTGGAACATGTTTCATGTCTCTAGCGTATCCAATCTCTTAATAATCTTATATGTTTCAATAAGATCTTTCATCCTTCTAAACCAGGTTGAGTGAATGGGCAGATGCGTGGCAGATGCAGTATAATATAGATAAATGTGAGGTTATCCACTTTGGCGGCAAAAATAAGGGGGCAGATTATTATCTCAATGGGTTTAGGCTAGGTAAGGGGGAGGTGCAGCGAGACCTGGTGTTCTTGTACACCGGTCACTGAAAGTTGGCATGCAGGTACAGCAGGCAGTGAAGAAAGCTAATGGAATGTTAGCCTTCATAACAAGAGGATTTCAGTAGAGGATCAAAGACGTACTGCAGTTGTATAGGGTTGTAAGACCACATCTGGAGTATTAAACTAGAACGGTTAGGGGAGGGACTCAAATAGAGAAAGCTAGTTGACAGTGTGTGAGGCAGGAGGCAGAGAAGGGAAGCATTCAGGCCCAACATGTAGGGGGGAAAGAAGAAAAAAATAATAAACAGAGAATAAGAGGTGGTGGGGTTGTTAAATTTGGGAGCAGAGAGACAGAGGGGTGTAAAATTAGGGTAGAAGGTAGCAAGGTGAAAAGTAAAAGTGGCAGGCAGACAAATCCAGGGCAAAAATCAAAAAAGGGCAACTTTTCAACATAATTGTATATAAGGGGTAAGAGCATTGTAAAAACAAGCCCGAAGGCTTTGTGTCTCAATGCAAGGAGCATTCGTAATAAGGTGGATGAGTTGAATGTGCAAATAGCTATTAATGATGATGATATAGTTGGGATCACGGAGACATGGCTCCAGGGTGACCAAGGCTGGGAGCTCAACATCCAGGGATATTCCATATTCAGGGGGGATAGACAGAAAGGAAAAGGAGGTGGGGTAGCGTTGCTGGTTAGAGAGGAGATTAACGCAATGGAAAGGAAGGACATTAGCTTGGAGGATGTGGAATCGATATGGGTAGAGCTGCGAAAAACTAAGGGGCAGGAAACACTAGTGGGTGTTGTGTACAGGCCACCAAACAGTAGTAGTGGAGTTGGGGATGGCATCAAACAGGAAATTAGAAATGCGTGCAACAAAGGTAAAACAATTATAATGGGTGACTTCAATCCACATATAGATTGGGTGAATCAAATTGGCAGGGGTGCTGAGGAAGAGGATTTCTTGGAATGTATGCGGGATAGTTTTCTAAACCAACATGTTGAGGAACCACGAGAGAGCAGGCTATTCTAGACTGGGTATTGAGTAATGAGGAAGGGTTAGTTAGCAGTTTTGTTGTGTGTGGCCCCTTGGGCAAGAGTGACCATAATATTGTTGAGTTCTTCATTAGGATGGAGAGTGACATTATTAATTCAGAAACAAGGGTTCTGAACTTAAGGAAAGGTAACTTTGAGGGTATGAGATGTGAATTGGCCAAGATTGACTGGCAATTGATTCTTAAAAGGTTGACGGTGGATATGCAATGGAAGGCATCTAAAGACTGCATGGATGAACTACAACAATTGTTCATCCCAGTTTGGCAAAATAATAAATCAGGGAAGGTAGTGCATCCGTGGATAACAAGGGAAATCAGGGATAGTAACAAAACAAAAGATGAAGTGTACAAATTAGCCAGAAAAACCAGCCTACCAGAGGACTGGGGGAAATTCAGTGTCCAGCAGAGGACAAAGGGCTTAATTAGGAAAGGGAAAATAGATTATGAAAGAAAACTGTCAGGAAACATAAAAACTGACTGCAAACGTTTTTATAGATATGGGAAGAGAAAGAGATTAGTTAAAACAAATGTAGGTCCCTTTGCGTCAGAAACAGGTGAATTGATCATGGGGAACAAGAACATGGCAGACCAATTGAATAACTACTTTGGTTCCGTCTTCACTAAGGAAGACATAAATAATCCGCAAGAAATAGCAGGGGGACGCGGGTCAAATGAGATGGAGGAACTGAGTGAAATCCAGGTTAGCCGGGAAGTGGTGTTAGGTAAATTGAATGGATTAAAGGCCGATAAATCCCCAGGGCCGGTTCGGCTGCATCCCAGAGTACTTAAGCAAGTAGCCCCAGAAATAGTGGATGCATTAGTGATAATTTTTCAAAACTCTTTAGGTTCTGGAGTTGTTCCTGAGGTAGCTAATGTAACCCCACTTTTTAAAAAGGGAGGGAGAGAGAAAACGGGGAATTACAGACCGGTTAGTCTAACATCGGTAGTGGGGAAACTGCTAGAGTCAGTTATTAAAGATGGGATAGCAGCACATTTGGAAAGAGGTGAAATCATTGGACAAAGAAGGAGGTACGGGATACATTGGACAAAGTCAGCATGGATTTATTTACGAAAGGTAAATCATGTCTGACGAATCTCACAGAATTTTTCGAGGATGTAACTAGTAGAGTGTATAAGGGAGAACCAGTGGATGTGTTATATCTGGACTTTCAGAAGGTCCCACATAAGAGATTAGTATACAAACTTAAAGCACACGGTATTGGGGGTTCAGTATTGATGTGGATAGAGAACTGGCTAGCAAACAGGATGCAAAGAGTAGGAGTAAACGGGTCCTTTTCAGAATGGCAGGGAGTGACTAGTGGGGTACCGCAAGGCTCAGTGCTCTGACCCCAGCTATTTTACAATGTATATTAATGATTTGGACGAGGGAATTGAATGCAACATTTCCAAGTTTGCGGATGACACGAAGCTGGGGGGCAGTGTTAGCTGTGAGCAGGATGCTAGGAGGCTGCAAGGTGACTTCGATAGGCTGGGTGAGTGGGCAAATGCATGGCAGATGCAGTATGATGTGGATAAATGTGAGGTTATCCACTTTGGTGGCAAAAACAGGAAAGTAGACTATTATCTAAATGGTGGCCGATTAGGAAAAGGGGAGATGCAACGAGACCTGGGTCACGGTCACATTGAAAGTAGGCAGGTTACACAAAAAAGCTGGAGAAACATTGAAAGTAGGCATGCAGGTGCAGTAGGCAGTGAAAAAAGCGAATGGTATGTTAGCATTCATAGCAAAAGGATTTGAGTATAGGAGCAGGGAGGTTCTACTGCAGTTGTACAGGGTATTGGTGAGACCACCCCTGGAATATTGTGTACAGTTTTGGTCTCCAAATCCATTCTTGCCTTAGAGGGAGTTCAGAGAAGGTTCACCAGACTGATTCCTGGGATGGCAGGACTTTCATATGAAGAAAGACTGGATAGACTTGGCTTGTACTTGCTAGAATTTAGAAGATGGAGGGGGGATCTTATAGAAACTTACAAAATTCTTAGGGGCTTGGACAGGCTAGATGCAGGAAGATTGTTCCCGATGTTGTGGAAGTCCTGGACAAGGGGTCACAGTTTAAGGATAACGGGGAAATCCTTTAGGACCGAGATGAGAAAAACATTTTCCACACAAGAGAGTGGTGAGGCTCGGGAACTCTCTGCCACAGAAGGTAGTTGAGGCCAGTTCATTGGCTATATTTAAGAGGGAGTTAGATGTGGCCCTTGTGGCCAAATGGGATAAGGGGGTACGTTGAGAAGGCAGGTAAAGGATACTGAGTTGGATGATCAGCCTTGATCATATTGAATGGCGGTGCAGGCTCGAAGGGCCGACTGGCCTACTCCTGCACATATTTTCTATGTTTCTATGTATTGTGTACAGTTTTGGTCTCCTAATTTGAGGGAGGTTATCCTTATGATTGAGGCAGAGCAGCGTATGTTCACGAGATTGATCCCTGGGATGGCGGGGGTCATATGAGGAAATATTGAAAAGACTAGGCTTGTATTCACTGGAGTTTAGAAGGATGGGGGATCTTATAGAAACATATAACATTATAAAAGGACTGGACAAACTAGATGCAGGGAAAATGTCCCCAAGGTTGGGCGAGTCCAGAACCAGGGGCCACACACTTAGAATAAAGGGTAGGATATTTTCTCACCCAAGAATGAGGGGAGAAAAAACCTTTTCACCCAGCGAGTTGTGGTTTTGTGGAATTCCCTGCCACAGAGGGCAGTGGAGGCCAAGTCTGGATGGATGTAAGAGAGAGTTAGATAGAGCTCTAGGGGCTAGTGGAGACAAGGGATATGGGGAGAAGGCAGGCACGGGTTATTGATAGGGGACGATCAGCCATGGTCACAATGAATGTCGGTGCTGGCTCGAAGGGCCGAATGGCCTCCTCCTGCACCTGTTGTCTATGTTCTAGGCTCCAGAGGGCCATTGACAACGCCCAGAGGATTGTCGGCTGCCCTCTCCTTACCTTGGAGGACTTACACAGTTCCCGCTGCACCAAAAAATCCCAGAATATCATAAAGGACATTTCCCACCCCGGACACTCCCTGTTTGAACTGTTGCCGTCAGGCAGACGGTACAGATCTACAAGGACAAGGACAAATAGACTAAAAAACAGTTTTTACCCCACTGCTATAAAAGCACTAAATGTAGCCGCCAAGGAACGCAGGGGCGATACAGACTAAGGGACTGTGGTAACTGTGGAATCGACAGAAGGATGGAGGGTTGGGTGTGTATGCGTGCTTTGTCCGTGATATTTATTTAGTTGTTTATCTTTAATATTTTACCTTGTATGTATCATTAGCTTTTAGAAATGTTTGAATGCTGCACTGACTGGCTGACATTTTAAATTTCGTTGTACATGGTTCATGTTACAATGACAATAAAGAAACTATTCTATTCTATTCTATGTTTCTATTAGACTGGGGTGGCTGCAGACAGAGAAACAATGACGCTGCGCCGCGGCCTCCCGCCGCCAGGAGGCGCTGCAGACGGAGGACCAGAGGGCGCCCAGACATCTGACATCCATCGCCTCTGGTCGCCCTCAGGAAGGGAGGAGGGGGAGAGGAGAGGACGCGGGGCCGAGCGGCGGCGGCGGCGGCGGCTGCTGTTCCCACCTGATCTCCCGGCGATGGCAGTACGGCTCCTCCCGTCGACCCGCCACGACACAGCGGCCCCGCCTCACGTGACCGGCCACCAGGTCCCGCCTCCTCCCTCCCCCACACTGACGGGCAGCGCCAGCGGCCAATGGGAGCGGGTCCCGGATCCCCCCGCCCCCGACGTCACAATCGTCCATCCCCCCGCCCCCGACGTCACAATCGTCCAGGTCCCGCCCCCTCGTTGCGTCCGATCCGCGTCCCCCGCTGTTGAGCGCGTCCTATAG
>NW_026575700.1:25000-35768 GCF_028641065.1 Leucoraja erinaceus | reverse complement strand
TCCCAGGTTCCTCTTAAACCTCCTCCTCTCTCCTCACTCCACTCCTTCTCTCCGTTAGCCTGAACCGATGCCTCTGCCGACGGAAATTCCTGGCTGAGAGTCTTTATCCCGCTTCTGTGCAAACTGGGAAGCCATGTCCTCCGCCTACGTCCGCCGCCGATCTGCGTGATATGCGGTGGTGTGTGCTTTCCACGAGATTAGTATTGTAGTCATTGAGTTAGTTGGGATAATGGGGATGGTCTGATGGAGAAAATGGAGATATAGGAGTAGTTAGGGTATGTGTTGTCTTTGTTGTTTGTGAGGGGATGGTTATTGTGTAGGGGAGGGTGTCTGTAAAGTTGATTTGATGGGTATTTTTAGTTCACTTGTTATATCTTGGGGGAGACTCTGGGAAAGGTAGATAGTTGGTCCAATATTCCGGGGGTGGTGGTGGTGGGGGATAGTTGTGGACTTTTTTTTTTTCCGAGGGAGAGGGGACAAACACGGAGAGAGAAGATCCCCTTTATCCTTTGCCAACATCGAGCACGGGAGAGAGAGAGGAGGGGGGAGAGAGGGGAAAGAGGGAGGGCGGTTTGGAGAGAGAGGAGGGGGATTGAGAGGGGAATATCTGAGTGGGACGGAGATATGGGAACTGCTCTTATTGGCACGCTGAGAGGGCACTTAGAGATTTATAAAAGAAGGTGAGTCATACGAGGCGGGCGGCATGTAAGAGGGCGCTGTAATTGGTATTTGGAGGCGTAGTTTATGCTTGCGTAAGCTCAGGTCGTATTGTAGATGTTAGTTATGTTTAGGTCCAGTTCTGATTTTACTTTTAATGCCATGTAGAGGGGGGGGGACATGGTATGGGTGGTGCAATTTCGATTTGCGGGAAGTAATGAGTCGTGACTTTTATCGCTGTTGGTAGGGGCTGGGGACTGGATAGGTGAAGGAGATGATTGATGTGGTTGTGGGAATATTACTCGTTCCTTTTCCGAATAAGTTAAAGTTCTACTTTGAGTTGCTTTATTTCTGGTCATGTGCTTTTTACGTTATGGTGTTCCACGCTCGCGGGCTTGGGAGGAGGAGATCCTACATGGTAGTCGGTGATATTCAGTTCATGTGGTTCCTTTCAGACTGAAAGTATGTTTGGTTTTATTGTCCCCGTCTGCCCGAGGTACAAGTGAAAATATTTTGTCACCTGCTAACCAGTCAGCGGATGTTTTACCACGATTACAATCAATTAAACCTAGACGCATCAAACTAATACTTAACTTGACCTAACTGAGGCTGACACGGGTGGCGCAGCAAGATAAAGGTTGGGAGCCAGAAGACCCCTGGTGGATACAATCCTGACGCTTACTGGGCTATAGGGTGTTTGTATTTCTCTTTCCCATTCCCCATGACCAGAGTTGGGTTTGTCTATGACATTCTTGGCTTTTTATCATAGAGTGTCAGTGCAGACAAGAAGGTTCACCAGACTGATTCCTGGGATTGCATGACTTTCACATGAAGAAGAGGGGGGGGAAAAATGGATAGACTCTGCTCGTCCTCTCCTCTCCTCGTCCCGTTTCTCTCTTTCCCACGCTCTTTCCCTTGGCCGTTTAGAGGTTTGGTACCTCTCCCAAAGTGAGGGACACTCCATATAGAAACACACACAAAATCTTAACTGTTTTGGAAGGACTCATTGCTATCCAGTTAACCTCCAGCACAACACCTATCGCGTTCTTCTCCCAGATGTTTGGGAAGTCCAGAACACAGGGTCCCAAGTTTAAGGATAAGGGGGACGTCTTTTAGGACCGAGACACTGAAAAAAACATTTTTTTCTTCACACATACACTTCTCCAGAGTTGTGCACTCTGTGGAATTCTCTGGCCACAGAAGGTAGTTGAGGCCACACAGTTGCACTTGGCTTCCTTTCAAGAGGGAGTTAGATGATGGCCCTTGTGGCTAAAGGGATAGAAACATAGAAATTAGGTGCAGGAGTAGGCCATTCAGCCCTTCGAGCCTGCACCGCAAGCCATTATTGTTTTAGAATTATTGGATCTGGGGGTATGGAGAGAAAGCAGGTACAGGATACTGAGTTGGATGATCAGCCACTGATGATCATATTGAATGGCGGGGCAGGCTCGAAGGGCCGAATGGCCTCTACTCCTGCACCTATTGTCTATGTTTCTATGTTGTCCCCAGGCGCTCCGGTTTCCTCCCAACATCCAAAGACGTGCAGGTTTGTAGTTGAATTGGCTTTGGTAAAGATTGTAAATGGTCCCATGTGTGTGTAGAATTGAGCTGGTGTGCGGGGATCGCTGGTCGGCATGAGCACGATGGGCCGAAGGGCCTGTATCCGCACTGTATCTCTAGAACCCAACCTAAAACTAAACAAGACTAAAACTCAGCTCAACTAAACTAAAGATAGACACAAAGTTGGAGTAATTCAGCATCTGTGGAGAACACGGATAGATGACGTTTCCGGTTGGGATCCTTCTTCAGACTGAACGTAATGGTGAGCGGGGGTAGGAACCAAACTAAACTAAATCTCTCTCTGCCTCTATATTTGCTATATTTAAGAGGGAGTTAGATGTGGCCCTTGTGGCTAAAGGGATCAGGGGGTATGGAGAGAAGGCAGGTACGGGATACTGAGTTGGATGATCAGCCATGATCATATTGAATGGTGGTGTTGGTGCTGGCTCGTAGGTCCGAATGGCCTACTCCTGCCCCTGCACCTTCATTTCTATGTTTTCTATGTTTCTTCCCACTGCCTCCCTCTTCCCCCCCCTCCCCTCTCCTCCCATCTCTCCCCCCCTCCCCTCTCACCCCCCCTCTCTCACCTCCGCTCACTCTCAGACCCCACTCTCCTCTCCCCCTCCCCTCCCCTCCTCTCTCCCCCCCCCACTCTCCTCCCCCCTCTCCCCCTCCTCCCCTCTCTCTCTCCTCCCTCCCCCCCCCCCCCCACACCCCCTCCCCCCCCTGGAAACTCCCTCCCACCCACACAGTGAACTAACTGACATCAACGCTCTGCGTCCATTTGTCCACCTGCGTTACGTGGATATCTCTGGGAACATGATCCAGGATCTCCCTCTCCGTTGGCCAACCTGAGCCAGCTGCTGTGGGTGTCTGCGGATGGGAACCACCTCTCCAAGCGCCCAAGTGGAGGAGTAGCTGCCCTTTCCTTCAGGTGGCCAACTTCGCCCGCAACTCCATCCGGGACCACGGAGGGAATCGACCACCCACTGCTGGAGACTCTCAATCTGAACCGTGAGGCCCCGTCATACTCCCCACCCTCCCTCCCCATCACACACTCCTCCCCTCCATCCCTCCCCCCCCCCCCCCATCACACTCCTCCCCTCCCACTCCCCTCCCTCCCCTTCCTCTCCTCCATCCCTCCCCCCTCACACTCCTCCCTCCCCACATCCCTCCATGTCCGCTCACAGTGTATTGTGCTTACATGCACGTTTGTTTAGTGCTTGCGTGTGCGTGCATGCAGTGAGTATGCACACCCCAATGTTTATGCGTGTGTTGCATGTGTACTTTATGTGCATGCCTGCATATGGTGTGTGCGCGTGTTTGCGTGCACGTATGCATGAGCATACGTGTTTATGTGCATGTGTTTGTATTTGTGTGTGTGCATGTGTGCGTGTGTGTGCGCGTTCATGTGTGTGTGCATGTGTGTGTGTGTTTATGTGCATGAATATACATGTGTTGTGTGCGAGTGCATGCTTGTGTCCACATGCGTGCGTGTGTGCATGTGTGCATGTGTGCGTGCACATGTGCAAGTGCGTACGTATTTGTGTGCATGTGCAGGCTTGTGCATGTTTTTGTGCATGTGCATGCATACTCTTGCCTGTCCATGTTTGTGCATATATGTGGATGTGTGTGTGCATCTCACTTATGCATTTGTTTGTGTGCGTCCGTGTTTCTGCCTGCACATGCATGCATCCTTGTTTCTTCATGTGTATGTGCATGCATATGTGCTTGCATGTGCCTGTTCGCAAACGTATGCATACGCAAGCATTCGGTGTGCGCGGGCTTGTGTCCGTGTTTGTGCATGTATGTGCATGCGTGTGTGTGAGTGCAAATGCATGTGTCTGTGTGCGTGCATGCTTATGCATGCGTGTGCTGTGTGTCCGTGTTTGTGTGTGCACACTATGTGGAGTTCCACGTTTAATATTTAACTCTCCCCCTCCCTCTCTTCCCCTCTCCCTCTCCCTCTCTCCCCCCTCCCCTCTCCTCTCCCTCCCCGCTCTCCCCCCTCTCTCTCTCCCTCCCCCTCCCCCTCCCTCGCCTCCCCCCCTCCCTCTCTCCCCTCCCTCCCTGTCTCCTCTCTCCCTTCCTCTCCTCTCCTCTCCTCCCCTCTCCTCCCCTCCCCTCTCCTCTCCTCCCCCCCTCCCTCTCCCCCTCCCCTCCCTCCTCCTCCCTCTCTCTAACCTCCCTCCTCCTCTCCCTCCTCCCCTCCCTCCTCTCTCCTCCTCCCTCCCTCGCCCTCCCCCCCTCTCCCCCTCCCCTCCCCCTCTCCCTCTCTCGTCCTCTCTCCCCCCTCTCCACAGATAATCCCTCTCGTGAGGTGTCTGGGTTTGACCCCATCAAGCTGTCCCGCCTCCACACGCTGGAACTGCGAGGCAACCTGTTAGAATCCACGCGTGGACTTGACTTGCCGAACCTGCGCCACTTGTACCTGGTGAGTCTGCAGACTGTGGCTGTCGGGGATGTCGGTCTGTGAGTGTGGAGCTCCCCCCTTCCCTGCACAGTGGACACCCAGCCTCGCTCTGCTCCCCTTTCATCCTGTCGGGGCTCCTGAGTACAAGAGTCCTAGAGTCACCCAGCACGGACACAGGCCCTTCAGCCCGACTTGCCCACACCCATCATCACACCCGCCTTCCATCCTGACCACGGCTGCTGTCTGTCTCGGGATCCTTCACGTCCTCCCCGTGTCCCCGTGGTTTCCTTCCCCCGGCCCTTGGTTCTCAGGTCCTCCTCCCCTTCCTCCGCACTCCCCTAGACGTCCCAGGTTTGTAGGTTTCATTGGCTTGGTGTAAAATGTAACCCCGCCCCTCTCCTCTGTGTAGGACAGTGTTAGTGTGCGGGGCGATCACTGGTCAGCAGGGACTGGTGGGGCCGAAGGGCCTGTTTCTGCACTGTGTCTATGAAGCTAAACTCAACTAAACTAAAGATAGACCTCAAAAAGCTGGAGTACCTCAGCGGTCAGGCCCTTTCATCTGTGGGGAACATGGATAGGTGGACCTTCTCCACAGAGTGCTGGAGTAACTCCCCCCCCCCCTTCCCAGTCATCCAAGGAGCTAAGGAAATAGGACCTTCCCTCTCCTTTTCCCCCCCCCCTCCAGCCCGTCCTCTCCTTCGACCCGAAACGTTGCCTATTTCCAGAACGTTTCTGGGCCCCCCCTCTTGCCCTTTCCTTGCTCCATCCCCTGCTGCTGCACCATAACTCTCTCCTCCCTCCCCCTCTCTGGAGAACCTCTTGATCCCTTACTTTCCACCCATCTGCTGCCTCTCCTCTCAGCGGGTCAGGCAGCATCTGTGGGGAACATGGATAGGTGACGCTTCACAGAGTGCTGGAGTAACTCAGCGGGTCAGGCAGCATCTGTGGGGAACATGCATAGGTGACGTGTCAGGTCGGGACCCTTCTTCAGACTGAAAGTAGCGGTTTAGTTAAACTAAACTGAATGGGGTTTCGGCCCGAAACGTTGCCTATTTCCTTCGCTCCATCGATGCTGCTGCACCCGCTGAGTTTCTCCAGCATTCTTGTCTACCGTCGAACGAAACTAAACTTCTGTCTCCACAGGCGGCCAACACCATCAGCCGGTTGGAAGACTTAGACACCCTCCCGGGTCTCCAGACTCTTCACTTGCTCCTCCTGGCTCTCTCTCACATCGAAACCCTACTCTCCTTTCTTCCTCCCTAGCTGGTCCTCTCTGCCATCCCCTCAACCCTCAGGTACCCCGGTGAGGGCCCTCTCCTCTTCTCTCCCCTCCTCTCCCTCCTCTTGGCAAGGAGACTCCTCTCCCCTAGAGAGAGAGAGACGGGACTGAGAACTCCCAGGAGAGAGAGAGATAGAGAAAGGCGGGGGGGGGGGGGAGGGGAGTCTGTTCCCCTCCTAGGGTGGAAAATTCCCCCCTCCTCTCCCTCTCTCCCCTTTCCCCTCTCTTTCTCCCCTCTCTCTTCTCCCTTCTCCCTCCAAACTCTCTCCCACTCTCTCATCCCTCTCCCTCTCCCCCTCTCTCCTCTCCCTCTCCTCTTCTCTCCCTCCCCCCTCCTCTCTCCTCTCCCTCTCCTCCCCCCCTCTCCCCCCTCCCCTCTCTCTCCTCTCCTCCCCTCTCCTCTCCTCTCCCCGTCTCTCTCCTCTCCTCTCTCTCTCCTCCCCCTCTCCTCTCCTCTCCTCTCTCTCTCCTCTCTCTCTCTCTCTCCTCTCTCCTCTCCCTCTCTCTCCTCTCTCCTCTCCCTCTCTCTCTCTCTCTCCCTCTTTCTCTCTCTCTTTCTTTCCCCCTCTCTCTCTCTCTCCCTTTTCCCCTCTCTATCTCCCTCGCTCTTCCCCTCCCTCTCTCTCTCCCCTCCTCCCTCCCCTCTCTCTCCCTCTCTCCCTCCTCTCCTCTCTCTCCTCTCCTCCCTCTCCCTATCTCTCTCTTGAAACCCTCTCTCCCTCCTCCCTCTCTCCTCTCTCTCCTCCTCTCCTCCTCCTCCCTCTCTCTCCTCTCCTCTCTCTCCCTCTCCCTCCTCCCTCCTCTCTCTCCTCTCCTTCAGTCCTCTCTCTCCTCTCTCCCCCCTTCCTCCCTCCCCTCTCCCTACTCTCTCCCCTCTCTCCCCAGAGAGAGTTTCTCTCTTCCTGTCGTTTAATCTCTCTTTCGATAAACTCCTCTCCGATCCCGCCTCCCTCCCCATCCTCCTCCCCGCCCGCTCCTCCCCCCCTGACCCATCGAGTCTCCTTCACATTAGTCTCCTCCCCTCCTAGACACAGTCTACACAAATCCTTTAGGCCCCCCCACCCCTCTCCACGATCTCCCCAGGCTCTCATCCCAAACTCTCTCATTCAAAGTCTCCCCTCTCTCTCATCCTCTCTCTTTCTCCTGCCAATCACCCTCCTCCCCTCTCCCTCCTCTCTCTCTTCTCCCCCCCTCTCCTCTCTCCTCCCTCTCCCTCTCTCCCTCGCCCCCTCCTCCCTTCTCTCCCTCTCTCTCCCTCTCCCTCTCCTTTCTCTCTCTCCCTCTCTCCCTCTCTCTCTCTCTCCCTCTCTCCCCTCCCCTCTCTCTCTCTCTCTCTCTCTCTCTCTCTCTCTCTCCCTCTCTCTCCCTCTCCTCTCCCCTCCAGTCTTCCCTTCTTTGAACCCCTCCCTCTCTCCCCTCTCTCTTCTCCCCTCTTTCTCTCCTCCCCTCTCCCCTCCCCCCTCCCCTCCTCTCTCTCCTCCTCTCTCCTCTCTCTCTCCCCTCTCTCCCCCCTCTCTCTTCTCCCTCCCTCTCTCTCTCCTCCTCCTCTCCCCCTCTCCTCCTCCCTCCCTCTCTCCCCTCTCTCTCTCTCTCCTCTCCTCCCTCCCCTCTCTCTCCCCTCCCTCTCTCTCCCCCTCTCTCTCCCCTCCTCCTCTCTCTCCTCTCCTCTCCTCTATATTTCCTTCTCCCTCTCTCTCCTCTCCTCTCTGTCTCTCTCTCTCTCCTCTCCTCTCCTCTCCCCTCTCTCTTCCTCCTCTCTCTCTCCCCGTCCTCTCCTCACCCTCTCCCTCCCCCCCTCTCCTCTCCCCCTCTCTCTCTCTCCCTCTCTCTCCCCCTCTCCTCTCCTCTCCTCTCCTCCCTCCTCTCCTCCCCTCTCTCTCCCCTCTCCTCCCTCCCCCTCCCCCTCTCTCTCTCTCCCCCTTCTCATCCCCCTCTCCCCTCTCCTCCCCTCTCCTCCTCCCCCCCCTCCCCTCTCTCTCTCTCTCCCCCTCACCTCCACCTCTCTCTCTCCCCCCCTCTCCTCCCCTGTCCCTCCTCTCCTCTCCCCCCCTCCCACCGCTCTCCCTCTCTCCTCTCCCTCCCTCCCCTCTCCCTCTGGACTCCTCAATTTGGGATTCTCGACAGGGCGCTCCTCTCCAGCACCAGGAAGCAGAGGGAGGAAGAGGCAGCAGAGAAGGTGAGATGCGATGACCCGGGCCTGACCCTGTGGGGCCCAAGCTGACTCCAGGCTGCCCCAGGCTCCGCTAGGCCCACAATCCAGGCCGGGATTGAAGCCTGGGCCTTTCCTGTTGTCGGCTGTGATTGAAGCCTGGACGTTTTCAGAGGTAGGCTCTGAATTCCAGGCCTAGCGTATTCCAGGGGATAGGCCCCAAACCAAACTTAAGCCTACCTTGTAGTCCAGGATTAAAGCCTTGGCCTTCCTGGAGCTAAACTGGGATTGAAGCCTGTGCCTTTATTTTTCGGAGGTAGGCCTGGATTAAAGCCTGGGCCTTTCCTGATGTAGGCCCAGATCTCCCCTAGCCTGGGGATTCCTGTGTTGCTCCGGGATCTCCTCCCAGGCTCTCCTCCTGATGTCCTCCTCCTCTTCTAAATTCTAGCGTCTAACCTCCAAGTCTCCCCCCTCTCTCTCTCTCTTCTTCTCTGAAAGTCCTGCCCTCTCCCTCCTCCCTCAGTCTGCCTCCTCTCTTCTCTGTACTCCCTCCCTGGCAAGAATGTCTTTCCTCAGATTAGGAGACCAAACACTGTATGCCTCTACTCCCCCTGGTCCTCACCAAGACCCTGTACAACTGCTCTCCTCCTCCCTGCTCCCTATACTCAAATCCTTTTTCCTCCCCTCTCTAACCTCTCCTCTCCCTCCTCTTCACTGCTCCTGCACCTCTCATCTCCTACTCTCAATCTCCTGGTGTCTCCATCTCACCCAGGTCTCTCTCTCCTCCCTCCCCCCTTCCCAATCCCCCACCTCTCCCTCTAATAATCTCCGATCCTTCTCCTGGACTCCCCAATACCTCAAATCTCCCCTCCTCTCCTCACCCCCCCTCTTCTTTTCCCCTGAGGAGACTGAAAAAGGTCCATCTCTCCTCTCCTCTCCTTCCCTCCAACTTACCACTCTCACCATCCTCTCCCATCCTCCCCAACTGTATCACCTCTCCTCTCCTCCTCAACTGCTCTCTCTCCGCCGGAAGGCACTCTCAGTCTCCTCTCCTTCTTTGCCCCTCGCCTCAACCCTTCCTCTCTCCCCTCCATTGAGTCTCTTCAAAGCTCTCCTCTTGTCTCCCTCTCCTCCTCCCTCTCCTCAGTTCTCCGTCCTCCTCCTCTCTCCCCTCTCCTCCCCTCCCATCCTCCGTTTCTCTCCTCCTCTTTTCTCTTTCTCTCTCTTCCCCTCCCTCCTTCCCCCTCCTCTCCTCGCCTTAGCTCCTCCCCTCCTCTGTCTCTCTCCTCTTCTCTCTCCCTTCCCTCCTCATCTCTCCCCTTCTCTCTCTCCCCCCTCCTCCTCCTCCTTTCTCTCCCCCCCCATCCCCCCCCTCTCCCCCCCCCTCCTCCCCCCTCAATGCTCTCCTCCACTCTCCTCTCTCTCTCCTCCTTATACTCCTTATTGTCCTCATCATCCCTCTTCGCTCTTCTAGGGAGATCTCTTCTCCTCCGCCTCCTGTCTTTCGTCTCTCTGTCTCCTCTACATCTCCTCAATGACAAAAATCTGATTCAATCTCCCTCTCCTCTCTCCCTCCTCCTCCACTCTCCCTCTCCACTCCTCCCCTTCTTCTCCCCTCCCAGTTCCCTTTTCCCCCCTCTCCTCTTCATAAAATCTTTTGGGATTGTCCTTTCTCCCTTCCTTCCCTCTCTCTATCTCCTGGCCCCCTCCTGTTCCCCTCCTCTTTTTTTAAGTTTCCTCCTTAATTTCCCTCCCCTCCACCTCCTCCCTCCTCTCCTCTCTCCCAGCTCCACTTTACCTGTCCCTCCTCCCTCTCTTGCCTCCTCTCCTCCTCAATTTCCCTCGTCCCAAGCTTCCTCTCCTTTGCCTCTTTCCCATTCACTCTAAAGGCCCTGCTCCCACTCTACCTCCTCATTCAAGAGCTCTCCCTCTCTCTTTAAAAAAAAATCCCTCATCTTACGCAAGTAGAATGTACGTAGTCCTCCTCTTCTCTTGGGACCTCTCCTTAGCCTCGTAACTCTAACTTCTCTTACTCCCCTGTCGCGGTGAGCTCGTCCTCTCCTCTTTTCTCCCTCTCTCTCCTCTTCCCCCTCCCGAGAGCCCCGAGTACCTCCATCCGAGCGATTCTCCTCTCCTCAATCTCCGAGTCCCCTCTCCCCTCCTTCCTCTCCTTTCCTTGAATTCCTCTTGTCTCTCTCTCCCTCTCCGGGGCCGTACACATCCCCCCTCCTCTCTCCAATACCTTTTCTCCTCCATTCCCTGGCGGATCCTTCCTTTCTCTCCCCTCCTCTCTCCCTGCTCCAGTCTCCTTGAGCGAGGACCCTCCTCCTCTCTCCCTCCTCTCTTCTCTCCCTCAGGAAGATTCTTCCCCCCTCCCTCTCCTCCCTCCCCCCTCTCTAGTTTAAGGATCTCTCCCCTCTTCCTTTAGGACCTCTCTCCCCTCCATTTTTCCTCTCTCTCCTCTCCTGCCTCTGTCTCTCTCTCTCCCTCCTCTCCTCCTCTCCTCTGTGGCTCCCCGTTCCTCTCTCTCCTCTTCTCTCTTCCTTCTCTTCCTCTCCCCTCCTCTTGATCTCTTTCCTCCCCTCTCCTCCCCCTCCCCTCCTCTCTCTCCTCTCCCCCTCCTCTCCCCCCTCTCCCGCTCCTCTCCTGATCCTCCCTCTCTCCTCTCCTCCCCTCTCTCCTCTCCCTCCTCTCCCCTCTTCCCTCTCCC
>NW_026575700.1:2500-20000 GCF_028641065.1 Leucoraja erinaceus | reverse complement strand
ACGAGATTGATCCCTGGGATGGTGAGACTGTCATATGAGGAAAGAAGTTGGATGATCAGCCATGATCATATTGAATGGCGGTGTAAAAGAATATGTGATTCTGATCCATTCTGTTTGTAGTTTGTTTGTTTGTTTGTCTTTTTGTCCGCGAGCATTGCCACTTTTCATTTTTCATCTCATATGTGTATGTGACAAATAAGCTTGACTTGATCACATTTTTTTCTCTGTAAAGCACTTTGCCTTCAACATGATTTGATTTAAAAGTGCTATATAAATAAAAATGACTTACCAGAGTCAATCTGAAGCATGATGGCAGCTGTGCCGACCTGCATCTCAGCGAATAGGCCTGAAGAGGAATTGTCTCCAGCGATATTGACCCCAATGTAACTCACAGACTCTGCGTTGGAAATGCACGTTGTGTCAGATGTCTCCACGACCTTGTGCAGACCCAGTTTCTGTGTGCTCTCATTCCTCTAGTTGCAGCCGCAGGCCAAGTGGTTTTGTTGTCCGCATCTGTTGCAGTCCTTCCCATACGCTGGGCATTCCTCCTTCCTATGCTTGTGAGTCCTTGCACAGAACCTGCACTTGACCGGCGCCTGATTCTTCTTCTGCCAAGGAAAATCGACCTTCTGTTCCCTCGGTTGGAATCGTACCACCTTGATGCTCTTCGTCGATGACCTGCATTCTTGCCGCTGTTACCTCCGAGGGTCTACATATGTCCACAGTCCAGCAGTGTCAGATTCCGCTTCTGAATTTCCCCTTCTGTAGTCAATGCCTACTATGTTCTGTTCTGCTGAAGCAAAGCAAGAATTTCATTGTCCTATCAGGGACACATGACAATAAACTCACTTGAACTTGAACTTGAAGGAGTGCCTTCCTAGTTGACTGGTCTGCAATACCAATGACGAAGCCATCTCGAATGAGTCTTTCTTTCAGGCAATCGCAGAAGTTGCATGCCTTAGCAAGCTGCTTCAGCTTTGTAACATGCAATTCAATGCTTTCCCCTGGTTTCTGATCTTGTTTATTGAACATGAATCATATAACCATATAACAATTACAGCACGGAAACAGGCCATCTCGACCCTTCTAGTCCGTGCCGAACACATAATCTCCCCCCTAGTCCCATATACCTGCGCTCAGACCATAACCCTCCATTCCCTTCCCATCCATATAACTATCCAATTTATTTTTAAATGATAAAAACGAACCTGCCTCCACCACCTTCACTGGAAGCTCATTCCACACTGCTACCACTCTCTGAGTAAAGAAGTTTCCCCTCATGTTACCCCTAAACTTCAGTCCCTTAATTCTCAAGTCATGTCCCCTTGATTGAATCTTCCCTACTCTCAGTGGGAAAAGCTTTTCCACGTCAACTCTGTCTATCCCTCTCATCATTTTAAAGACCTCTATCAAGTCCCCCCTTAACCTTCTGCGCTCCAGAGAATAAAGCCCTAACTTGTTCAACCTTTGTCTGTAACTTAGTTGCTGAAACCCAGGCAACATTCTAGTAAATCTCCTCTGTACTCTCTCTATTTGGTTGACATCCTTCCCATAATTAGGCGACCAAAATTGTGCACCATACTCCAGAATTGGCCTCACCAATGCCTTGTACAATTTTAACATTACATCCCAACTTCTATACTCGAATCCTTCATACGTTTCATTCATCTCTCCTATGATGATGGTAGACATCTTGTCGATGATGACTTTCACATCTTGTCTCATCTGCTATTGTTTCGAACATCAGAGTATTGAAGATTTGCAGCTTCCGGTCCAACAGTAAGCAGGAATACTGCTTTTTGAAACTGTTTCTCCTTCTTATCCGGATCTGTTATCATTGCATAATTGTTGTACATTTGTCTAAACATTTGCCACTTTCCACCCGGTTGGAAAGCTTTAAGCGTAGGATTGGGTGGTGGAGCCAGGTGGAAAGCTGGACTGGCCTGCGCCATTTTGAAATATCAGCGTACCCCTCTTAAAAGCTTATGTTATCTTTAAGCAGTCTCCCGCAGCTCGTCGTTAAACCCTCGACTCCCACAGCAGTGATTTACACACCATGCCTTATCTTTCTTTGCTCACTGACCTGCATACCATTCCACTCATGCATGCAGCTGGTCTGCTTGCTGAGTGTTGAAACACTTTCCTGAAAGCTTTTCACGGCATTTTTGCTAATCATCATAGCGTCTATTTGATCCACAAGTCTTCACTGCTGCCACCATGTTTCGATTTGTGTCTACTTACGATATTGGTACAACTCGCACATTAGGCGGAGAAAGATGGCTCCACACACACTCGTGTAGGGATCAAAAAGCAGGAATGATTTATTTCCAAGTCAAAGGTCTCTGACTGATTTACTGGGCATGTGTGAGGATGAGGACAACACACATGCATGAATTACATGGATATCATATAACCATATAGCAATTACAGCACGGAAACAGGCCATCTCGGCCCTACAAGTCCGTGCCGAACAACTTTTTTTCCCTTAGTCCCACCTGCCTGCACTCATACCAATGATATCGTCACAAGTACAGTGAAATTTGAGTTACCGTACAGCCATACTAAGTAAAAAGCAACAAGACACACAGTCACAGAGGGGAGAGGTTCCCTCCCACTTCCAAAGATGTGCAGGATTGCAGGTTAATTGGCTTCGGTAAGAATTGTAAATTGTCCCCAGTGTGTGGGTGTGTGTGGGATCGCGCTAGTGTGCGGGGATCTCCGGTCAGCACAGACTTGGGCTGAAGGGCCTCTTTCCGTGCTGTATCGCTAAATTAAACACACACACACACACCTCTCCCCCCTCTTTCTCCCCCCCCTCTTCCCCCCATCTTTCCCCTCCCTCTTTACCCCCCCTCTTTCTCCCCCCCCCTTCTCCCCCCTCTTCTCCCCCGTCCCCCCCCCGTACCTCCCCCTCTCTCCCTTCCCCCCCTCTCTTCCCCCCTCCCCCTCTTCCCCCCCCCCTCTCTTCCCCTCTCTTTCTCGATTCCCCTACCCTGGGGGTAAGATACTCTGTGCATTCACCCCATCTATTCCCCTCGTGGTTATGTACACTTCTATAAGATCACCCCTCATCCTCCTACCTCCAAGGAATAAAGTCCTTGCCTGCCCCAACCTCTCCCTGTAAGTTCATCGTGTTTAAGAAGGCTTTCGACATTGGCCTTCATCAGTTAGGGTGTTGAGCAAACAAGTTGGGACATCAGGTTCCAGTTGAACAAGATGTTGGCGAGGCCACACTTGGTTCGTTTTGGTCGCCCTGCTGCAGGAAGTGTGTTGTTAGGCTGGAAAGGGGGTGCAGAGAAGTTTCATAGGGGTCTGAGCCAGGCATGGAACTCGCTATCAAAACATGGAGGGCACCGTGAACCAGGAGGGACACAGCTTTTTGGTGGCCGTGCGCACATGCGCACACTCACACACACACACACGAGGCTTCGGAGGCTCAATCCAGCGCTAAATGCAGCTCAACTCTGCCTGTCTCGCCGGGTTAACTACAGCCCTGTCTGGACTGACGGGATATCAGCGCAGCTTCTCCGCGCTGGCCATATTTCCTGCAAGTCCAGGGAGGGCTGTAGGCTCACCTGGTGGGACAGGCAGAGTTGAGCTGGGTTTTTTTTTTTTTTGTTTATTTTATTAGAAGTTAATACAGCACAAAACAGTACAGTGGCACCTAATTTTAGGTGCCAACTATGTAATACCGTAATCCATTCTATGTACAACCTCTAGTTTTATGTTATAAGAAGGAAGTAAGCAAGACAAGAAAAAGAAAACAATAGAAAGGAGAAAAAGTGGAAAAATAGATGGTAGAGAGTAGAAAAACGTGAAGTGTGTATATAAAAAATAAAAAAAGGAAGAGAGAAAGTGGAAAGTAGAAATAGAAGAGAAGGCCCCTTAAAAGAGAATTTTTCAAATCTGTATTCGGAGATGTAGCTCTATCCGCGTCATGAACTGAAATCAGCAATCCTTACGGTACCGCTGCATCACATGGTTCCAAAAAGTCGATGAAAGGAGACCAACTCCTTAAGAATTGGTCATATTTATCTATTAGTCGGAGTCTCATTTCTTCAAGGCGTGCTATGTCCATCATATTCCTAATCCACATTTTAACAGTTGGTGTGGTTGTATTTTTCCAAAATTTAAGTATCAGTTTCTTTCCAATTATTAACCCATAATTAAAAAAACCATTTTGGTCTTTATTTAAATTGGTATCTTCTCCTATTATTCCAAATATAATCCATTCCGTTTTGGGTTCTATTCTTGACTTGAAAAGCTTTGTAAATATATCAAATATATCACTCCAAAATTGAGCTGGGTTTAGTGCTGTTTCTCTGCGCTGGCTGTGGGCCTGGGGGCACCGCGCCCGTCCGACTCCCGGCCTCTCTGGCCACCTGCGGGGGTGGGGAGGTACTCGGGACAGCGCCGGAGACTCGGCCGGGATCGATCCTGGCTGCGGATGAAGCGCAGGTATGTGCCACGTCTCCCTCCTCCAATCACCACACTCTATCCTCAGTCCCACCACCCCCACTCCCACTCCTCCCTCCTCCAATCATCGCGCTGAATCATCATGTCCCGCCCCCATTGCCTGCTGACCGATCAGCTGCCCCACCCCCACTGTCTCGCTGAAAGCGGAGATTTTAAAATCCGGATATCAAAAACTTGTGGGGGGAGGATGTGCCCCCCCCCCCCCCCCCCCCCGGGTTTCCCGCCCCTGGTCTGAGCTACAAGGAGAGGTTGGGGGAGGCTAGGACTTTATTCCATGGGGTGCATGGCAATATATATTAGGTATCTACAAGGTGTCACATTATTGTACTTACTTCTAATAAAACAAAAAAGAAAAAAAAAAGACTCACATTATCCTGGCCAGTCTCATTTTGCTTCTGCCAACAATGTTTTATGCCGAAAATGATGTCACGTTAACTGATTTTCACCTTAGACTTTAGCGAAACAGGCCCTTCGGCCCACCGAGTCCATGCCGGCCAGCGATCACCCGTTCACACGAGTTTAGTCTAGAGATACAGCGTGGAAACAGCCCCTTCGGTCCACTGAGTCTGCACCGACTAGCGATCCCCGTACAATCCTACACACTAAGGACAATTTAGAACTTCTATCGATGCCAATTAACCTACGAATCTGTACATCGTTGGAGTGTGGGAGGAAACCGAAGCTCCTGGAGAAAACCCACGCTGTCACCGGGCAAACATACAAACTCTGGAGTAATTGATGTCAAGTCAAGTCAAGTTTATTTGTCACATACACATACGAGATGTGCAGTGAAATGAAAAGTGGCAATGTTCGCGGACTTTGTGCAAAAAGACAAACAAACAAACAACCAAACAAACTACAAACAGAATCACATATTCTTTTACATATTAAATATTGTGGGCGGAAGGAAAAACGTTCAGTAAAGTTAGTCCCTGGTGAGATAGGAGTTTACAGTCCGAATGGCCTCTGGGAAGAAACTCCTTCTCAACCTCTCCGTTCTCACCGCATGGCAACGGAGGCGTTTGCCTGACCGTAGCAGCTGGAACAGTCCGTTGCAGGGGTGGAAGGGGTCTCCCATTATCTTGTTGGCACCTCCTGATGTATAGTTCCTGCAGGGGGGCGAGTGAAGTTCCCATAGTGCGTTTGTTCGGCCGAACGCACTACTCTCTGCAGAGCCTTCTTGTCCTGGGCAGAGCAATTCCCAAACCAGATTGTAATATTTCCGGACAAGATGCCTTCCACCGCCGCTGAGTGCATGTTTATTTTAATTAAGAATACAGCGTGGATACAAGCCCTTCAGCCCAACTTGCCCATGGCGATCAACATGCCCCATATTCAGTAGTCCCACCTACCCATGTTTGGCTCATAGCCCCGTAAACCTTTCCTACCCATGCACCCGTCCAAGTGCTTCTGAAACGTTTCTTATATGTGGAATTCCCTGCCACAGAAGGCAGTGGAGGCCATGAAACTGGATGTTTTCAAGAGAGTTAGATTTTGTTCTCAGGGCTAACAGAATGAAGGGATTTGGAGAGAAAGCATTCTGGATGATCAGCCATGATCATATTGAATAGCGGTGCTGGCTCAAAGGGCCAAATGGCCTCTACTCCTGCACCTATTTTCTATCTTTTTATGTTGTGACAGTTCCTGCCTCAACTACCTCCTCCGAGAGGCTCATTTCATACACCCAGCCCCTTCTGTGTGGAAAAGTATTAAATCTTCCCCTCCTCTCACCTTAAATCCAGTTCTTGATTCCCCTATCCTGCGGGTAAAAGATTCAGCTGACCTATTCATAGAAACATAGAAACATAGACAATAGGTGCAGGAGTAGAGGCCATTCGGCCCTTCGAGCCTGCACCGCCATTCAATATGATCATGGCTGATCATCCAACTCAGTATCCTGTACCTGCCTTCTCTCCATACCCCCTGATCCCTTTAGCCACAAGGGCCACATCTAACTCCCTCTTAAATATAGCCAATGAACTGTGTGGCCTCAACTACCTTCTGTGGCAGAGAATTCCACAGATTCACCACTCTCTGTTTTTTTTTTTTCTCATCTCAGTCCTAAAAGATTTCCCCCTTATCCTTAAACTGTGACCCCTTGTTCTGGACTTCCCCAACATCAGGAATAATTCTCCTTGTGAGTTTGTACATCTCTATAATACATCTATAATAGTACATCTACAATATCACCCCATCCTCCTGCACTTTAAGGAATAAAGTCCTAGCCCGACCTCTCCCTGTAGCTCAGGCTGTGAGAGTAATGGCAACATCCCCCTAAATCTTCTCTGCACCCTTTCCAGCTTAACTTCACCCTTCCCAAAGCAGGTGGACCAAAACTGAACACAGTGCAGCCTCACTAATGTCTTAGTATAGTTTAGTTTAGAGATACAGCGTGAAAACAGGCCCTTCGACCCACCGGGTTTCCCGCCGACAATCGTACACCCGTTGATCCTAGAATTCACGCTAGAATTTAGAAGATTGAGGGGGGGATCTTATAGAAACTTACAAAATTCTTAAGGGGTTGGACAGGCTAGATGTAGGAAGATTGTTCCCGATGTTGGGGAAGTCCAGAACTAGGGGCCACACACACAGTTTAAGGATAAGGGGGAAGTCTTTCCGGGTCACTGCTCGTGCGGTCAACCGGACGGTGAAGGGGGTAGCTTTGAATGTTTGTCTCTCTGTTACGTTACGTGAGTTGCGAGAGTGTTTTGTTTCGTTTTAAGTACATCGGGTATCGATAGAAACACAGAAACTAGAAATTAGGTGCAGGAGTATGCCATTCGTGTTTTGCGGGCGCTGCCACTAACTCACACCACACACATGATCATGGCTGATCATCCAACTCAGTATCTCGTACCAGCTAGCTTCTTGCGTTCACCCCTCCAAAGTTTAGCTTCACAAGGACACATGGACTAACTCCCTCTTAAATATAGCTTGGATTATCTGCCCACTCAACTACCCTCTGTGGCAGAGAGTTCCAGAGATTCACCACTCTATGCGTAAAAACAGTTCTTCACATCTCGATCTTAAAGGATTTCACCTTTATCCTTAAGCCATAGACCCCTTTGCCTGGACTTCCCTAACATCGGGAACAATCTTCCGGACAGGCACCCTGCCAACAATAGAAATTGTATTTATTGTAAGTTTCTAATTTATTGTCATTGTCTCAATCTGTCTAAAAAAAGAGAGTACAAACAAGTCAGAAAGTCCACGACACAACATAAGACAGTCCTGACACCAAGGAATCAGTCTGGCACCATCTCTGCCACCTCCCCTCCGTGTTCATCCGTGGACGGGCCTTCCACAGATTTGGAGACGCAAAACCCCAGGCAATACTCCAGGTGTGGTCTCACCAAGACCCGGGTACAACTGCACGCCTCTCTGCTCCTATACCCAATCCTTTTGCAGAAAGCTAACATCCTCCATTCGCTTTATTTACCTCATGCTGCACCCGCCTGCCTACCCGCAATGACTGAGTACACATGCCACCCAGGTCTCGCTCCATCTCCCCCGCTGTCCCAATCGGCCGCCCCATTTAGATAATATCCGATTGATGATCAATTGCTCCAGTGTAGTTCGACTTTCGTGAGTCCAGTGCTCTGGCTGCCACTAACTCACACCCACACACACACACGCCGGACCCGCGACGTTCTAACGTTAATCCCGCCGCTGCTAGCATCTTGCGTTCGACTGCCGGCAGGAAGGCCGCTTCACATGGACAGGTATGGACTCTGGGTGGGGGCGAGGACGCGACTCGAATAACAGTCGCGTCCTCACCAGGAAGCGGCTGAAGGACGGTATCTCTATTTCTTGGAGTATCCCACTGCATCATATGGTTATACTCTCCCGCAACCAACGGATTACTTACTGCAGGGACTTTTCACTTCAAACACACAAAAACACACTCTTCAAACAAGCCCCTGCCATAGAAAGTTGCCGGAGGAGCTACAATGTAACCAGCGCCACCGGAAGTACAATACAGGCAATAGAAATACAACAATAGAAAGAAGGTAACAAGACGGGGGAGGAAGAAGAAGGGTGGAATTAAAGCAAGACTTAGGCGAGGAGAAAGTAAGCACCGTGCACTTCCCTCAGTGATCCTTGCTAATGTGCGCTCATTGCGTAACAAGACTGATGAACTGCAAGCTAACGTTTTTCACATGTATGAATACCGGACTGCTTCCATTCTTGCTTTCACTGAAACATGGCTGACTGGGAGTGACAACAGTGACAGCATGCACATAGATGGCTTTGGGTCTCCTGTACGGTTAGACCGTGATACTGAACTGACTGGTGAGCACCATGGCGGTGGTGTCTGCCTCTACATCAATCCACGCTGGAGCAAAACAGTTGTTGTCAGAGAAGAATTGAGCAACCCTGACATTGAACTCTTGGCTGTCTCCCTGCGTCCCTTCTACCTTCCCAGGGAATTCCCACAACTGTTTTTCATTCTGGTTTATATCCACCCCAGAGCAAATGCATCCACTGCTACGGAACATATATAGAAATATGCTCGACAGACTCGAACTGATATCTCCGGACGCCCCCAAATTCATCATGGGTGACTTCAATCACTGTTCAATTGACAAGTCACTTAAAGGATTCTACCAGTATGTCAACTGTACCACCCGTCTAGGGAAAACACTGGACAAATGCTATGGGTCAGTCCCAGACACCTACAGAGCCGTCTCCCTCCCTCCCCTGGGCTCTGCGGACCACAGCAGCATACTGCTCGTTGCTGCCTACACACCTGTGGTACAGAGAACAGAGAAAGTCATCAAGGACATCAAACAGTGGACACCGGGCAGTATTGACAGGCTTCAACATAGAAACATAGAAATTAGGTGCAGCAGTAGGTGTTAGCGGCCCTTGAAACCATTCAATATGACAGGCTGATCATCCAACTCAGTATCCCGTATCCTCCTCCATACCCCCTGAACCCCTCACAAGGGCCACATCTAACTCCAAGCCAATGAAGATATAGTTCTCAGCATACATCACCACTCTCTGTGTAGACAATATTCTCATCCGGTTTTAAAGAAAGTCCCCTTTATCCTTAAATTGTCCTGGACTTCCCTAACAATAAAATCCCTGGCCTGTGACTAAAGAATTTTGAAAAAAGATCCATATTGAAATTCTAGAGAAAAACCAGAACATTTTTTTCATAAGACAGTCCTGACTCCCAGAATCAGCTGGTAGAAGGAAGACTGAGGTAAACAGAGAGTGAGCAAGCGGGTCCATAAAAATTTCCAAGCCCCTCCAAGAAAGTCACAATCTTCCCTAACAAAAACCCTGGGTGACTAAAGATCAAAAAGAGACCTTTGGGGGCCATAAAAGGGAACCAAGAACAAAGTGCGCAGCCTTTGGCAGGGCCAGGGCCTCAAGAACATGGCAGCAGTGAACTCTGTCTCTACTAGTCGCAAGCCCATTCAGGTAGCAGGAAGCAGCTTCACTTCACTCCCGAATGATCTCAACTCCTTCTAAAGTAGGCATGCAGGTGCAGCAGGCAGTGAAGAAAGCGAATGGTATGTTAGCTTTCACAGCAAAAGGATTTGAGTATAGGAGCAGGGAGGTTCTACTGCAGTTGTACAGGGTCTTGGTGAGACCACACCTGGAGCATTGCGTACAGTTTTGGTCTCCAAATCTGAGGAAGGACATTATTGCCATAGAGGGAGTGCAGAGAAGGTTCACCAGACTGATTCCTGGGATGGCAGGACTGTCTTATGAAGAAAGACTGGATAGACTTGGTTTATACTCTCTAGAATTTAGGAGATTGAGGGGGGATCTTATAGAAGCTTACAAAATTCTTAAGGGGTTGGACCGGCTAGATGCAGGAAGATTGCTCCCGATGTTGGGGAAGTCCAGGACAAGGGGTCACAGCTTAAGGATAAGGGGGAAATCCTTTAAAACCGAGATGAGAAGAACTTTTTTCACACTGAGAGTGGTGAATCTCTGGAACTCTCTGCCACAGAGGGTAGTCGAGGCCACAGTTCATTGGCTATATTTAAGAGGGAGTTAGATGTGGCCCTTGTGGCTAAGGGGATCAGGGGGTATGGAGAGAAGGCAGGTTCGGGATACTGAGTTGGATGATCAGCCATGATCATATTGAATGGCGGTGCAGGCTCGAAGGGCCGAATGGCCTCTACTCCTGCACCCAATTTCTATGTTTCTATGTTTCTATGTTTCACTTCACTCCCGAATGATCTCAACTCCTTCTACACCAGATTTGAAAAGGACAATAGCACCCAGCTAGAATCAACCATCTCCACACTCAGACCTGATGACTCCGGCCTCAACATCAACACATCAGAGGTGGTGAGAGCCCTCAAAAGGACTTAAAAGAACACAGCTCCAAGGGCCAGACAACATCTGCGGGTGGACCTTATGGCACTGTGCTGAGCAGCTGGGAGGTGTGTTCAAGCATCTGTTCCAAGGCTCTTTGACCAGCAGCACAGTCCCCGCGATGTGGAAAAACTCAACAGTGATTCCAATCCCAAAGAAGGGCCTGAATGACCTTGTCAGGCAGCTACGGCTTGTTCAGAACGCTGTTGCTAGAATTCTAACAAAGACCAAAACATTTGAACACATTACACCAATTCTTAAATCCTTACATTGTCTCCCTGTATGTCAGAGAATTGATTTCAAAATCCTGCTGCTCACCTATCAATCACTACATGGTTTAGGACCAAAGTATATCACTGACATGCTTCCACTATATAAGCCTTCTAGACCGCTAAGATCTTCTGAAACCAATCTGTTAGTGATTCCCAGAGTAAATACAAAACATGGGAAAGCAGGATTTAGTTACCATGCAACAAATAGCTGGAATAAACTTCCTGAAGATTTGAGACTTGCCTCAACTTTGACCACTTTTAAAACAAGACTGAAAACTTTTATGTTTACTTTAGCTTTCAGCTAAATCTGAACTACGTTGCACTTTTAACCTTTGCACTTTTTATAATGCATTTTTAATTTTGCTTTTCTTTTCTTTTAATTCTTCTATTTTATTTCATTTTATTATTTCATTTTATTGTATGACATGTTTTTATGTGAAGCACTTTGAGTCTGCCTCGTGTATGAAATGTGCTATATAAATAAAGTTGCCTTGCCTTGCCGTGCCTTAGACTGGTGGCTCTCACCTCCCTAATCATGAAGGCCATGGAGAAGATCATCAAGGAGCACATCACCAAGGCAACTGGCTCGATGATGGATCCATTGCAGTTTGCTTACCAGGCTGGCAGGGGTGTCGATGACCCAAAAATATTCATCTTAAACACCACCCATAAGCATCTGGAAATCCCCAAGGCCACAGCCAGACTTCTGTTTGTAGACTTCTCATCAGCATTCAACACCATGCAGCCACATATTCTGGCTGAGAAGCTCATCACCCACTTCCACCTCAACCACTAAACGCACTCGTGTTTAAGAGGGAACTGCAGATGCAACACTTGTCCCTTTACCTCCCCCCTCGACTCCGTTCAAGGACCCAAGCAATCGTTCCAGGTGCGACAGAGGTTTACCTGCATCTCTTCCAACCTCATCTATTGCGTCCGCTGCTCTAGATGTCAGCAGATCTATATCGGTGAGACCAAGCGGAGGTTGTGCGATCGTTTCGCCGAACACCTCCGCTCGGTCCGCAATAACCAAGCTGACCTCCCGGTGGCTCAGCACTTCAACTCCCCCTCCCACTCCGTCTCCGACCTCTCTGTCCTGGGTCTCCTCCATGGCCACAGCGAGCAGCACCGGAAATTGGAGGAACAGCACCTCATATTCCGTTTGGGGAGTCTGCATCTCTGGGGGCATGAACATCGAATTCTCCCAATTTTGTTAGTCCTTGCTGTCTCCTCCCCTTCCTCAGCCCCCCTGCTGTCTCCTCCCATCCCCCAGCCTTCGGTCTCCTCCTCCTTTTCCCTTTCTTGTCCCCACCCACCCCCGCCCCCGATCAGTCTGAAGAAGGGTTTCGGCCCGAAACGTTGCCTATTTCCTTCGCTCCATAGATGCTGCTGCACCCGCTGAGTTTCTCCAGCTTTTTTGTGTAACCACTAAACGCACTCTGTGGATTATAGACTTCCTCACCAACAGATCACACCTTGTCCGACACCCTCTTCACCTTCACTGGCTCTCCACAAGGCTGTGCCCTCTCCCCACTTCTCTTCATTCCCTACACTGATGACTGCAGATCCACCCAGCCAAACTGCCACTTTGTAAAATTTGCTGATGACACAGTTCTCCTGTCTCTTCTTCCCAACCACACACAACATCACAGCTCAGCCCTGCAGGACTTTATAGTGTGGTGTGAAAAGTCTTGTCTTGAGCTAAATATAAGCAAAACCAAGGACATGATTGTGACTTTTTCCCCCCAACAGAGACAGATGGCTGAGGCAGCCACCACTATCATCCAGCAGGAGCCAGTGGAGATAGTGGAGGTATACAAATACCTGGGAGCAGCCTTCGACAACCTGCTAAGGTTTTCCTCTAACATAGAGGAAATCCTTAAAAAGTGCCATCAGAGACAGTACCTACTCAGGAAGCTGAAGTCATTTGGGATTTACAAAGACATTCTCACCACATTCTACTACACATTCATTGAAAATGTAATAACCTTCTCTTTCAAGTCAAGTCAAGTCAAGTTTATTTGTCACATACACATACGAGATGTGCAGTGAAATGAAAGTGGCAATGCTCGCGGACTTTTGTGCAAAAGACAAACAACAAAACAACCAAACAAATTATAAACACAATCATAACACACATATTCTTTTACATAATAAATAATGGAAGGAAAAAACGTTCAGTAGAGTTAGTCCCTGGTGAGATAGGCGTTTACAGTCCGAATTGCCTCTGGGAAGAAACTCCTTCTCAACCTCTCCGTTCTCACCGCATGGCAACGGAGGCGTTTGCCTGACCGTAGCAGCTGGAACAGTCCGTTGCAGGGGTGGAAGGGGTCTCCCATGATTTTATTTGCTCTGGAGTTGCACCTCCTGTTACTAGCTGGTTCCAGTCCATCACCCTGCAAAACAGAAACCGCCTGTTGAATGTGGCCAAGGTCTGCTCAAAAATCATTGAGCAGCCCGTCCGAACTCTCACTGCCCTATGCGACCAACAGTCTGTAAAGTTAACACGCAGGTTTTCTTCAGGACCCCTCTCACATCCTGTTTCCTGAGTTTGAGTGGCTCCCCTCAGGACACAGACTCCGCTGTCCGGGTTGCCGGACACACAGGAGGAAGGCAACCTTCATCCCCAGGGCTGTCCAGCTTTTTAATGCTGTTCACTGACTCATGAACATATGAAATGAAATAACCTTCTATATGCACTTTTTAATTGAAGCATTTAGGAAGCACTTTAAAACTATTGCTATGTGTTGAATGTTGATGTGCGGTGTGTGTTGTGTGATTGTGCAGTGTGTCTGTGAAATGCGTGTGCTGGTTGATTGTGCAGTATGCGTGCTGCTTATGTTTGTTGATTGTGTCCCTTTTTAAAAAGCTACTGTAATGCGCCTTTTTAAATTGCCCCTCGGGGACGAATAAAGTGCTTTGAATTGAATTGAATTGAATCGAGTTGAATTTTAGGACCGAGATGAGAAAATCATTTTTTACACAGAGAGTGGTGAATCTGTGGAATTCTCTGCCACAGAAGGTAGTTGAGGCCACACAGTTCATTGGCTATATTTAAGAGGGAGTTGGATGTGGCCCTTGTGGCTAAAGGGATCAGGGGGTATGGAGAGAAGGCAGGTACGGGATACTGAGTTGGATGATCAGCCATGATCATATCGAATGGCGGTGCAGGCTCGAAGGGCCAAATAGCCTCTACTCCTGCACCTATTGTCTATGTTTCTATCTCTCTCCCAGTCTCTAGCCCCCTCCCCTCTGGCCCCTACAACCCTCTCCCCATGTTCTCCAGACTTGCTGCCCGACTCGCTGAGTTACTCCAGCACTGTGTACCTGTCTTCATTCATGTCACATTGTGTTCCGGGGGGAGGGAGGGGGATTTGAGGGAATGGCGGGGAAAAGGGGAGGGAGGGAGAGGAGGGGAGGTGGGAGATTACAATACAGTGGGGTGCCTGAATTTCCCCGTGCCCCCTCCCCTCCCACAGTGCAGTGTTCCCTCCAGGAGCTCTTCGACCCCGCAACTCGGGCGGGCGAAGTCGCCGTTGCGGGAGCCCTGAAAAGCGGTCTCCCTCCAGGGACCCGCGGGCTCCCGGTGCCGCCGTCCGCCAGACCCGCAGTTGCAGCCTCCGAATCTCCGGAGGTCAGGCCGCAGCAGCAGCTGCAGCGCTCCTCCCCGCTCCACCCGCTCCGGACTCGGCCAGCTCCGCGACGGTGACGGTGAGTCGTCGGCACCAGAGCCCCCGGTCTTCCTGTTGGAGGCCGCTCCTCGTTACAGCCCCAACGCCAACGGAGACCCGACAAAGAAAAGGTCGGGTCTCCCGTGCAGGGAGAGATTTAAAAGTTACCCCCCCCTCCCACCCCACCCCACCCCCCACAGACACACACACCCCAACAAAAAAATAACAAAAACTACATAAAAACATAAACAAAAAATAATAAAAACACAGACGGGCTGCAGAGGCCGCTGCTGACGAGAGTCGCGCCGCCTACCGTAGACGCCTACCTTCGAGCCTGCACCACCATTCAATATGATCATGGCTGATCATCCAACTCAGTATCCCATCCCTGCCTTCTCTCCATACCCCCTGATCCCTTTAGCCACAAGAGCCACATCTAACTCCCTCTTAAATATAGCCAATGAACTGTGGCCTCAACTACCTTCTGAGGCAGAGAATTCCACAGATTCACCACTCTGTGTAAACAATTTCCCCCTCAAATTTTTACTGAGTCATCGGACTTGAAATCGGAGCCGAATTTCTTGGTGTTTTGTTCGAGGTTTCCTTTGTACGTGGGGAGGGGGAAGTTTAGTGGAAAGAATATCTCTTACACTATTTGCGTGTTCTTGATATAAAGACACTGATAATTACGTGTTTCGTTCAACAAGTCCAGGCAGTTTCAGGGAGATATTTAGTCACGAAGTCCTGTGATCCCTTCCCAACGTAACGCTCACTCAGAGTAACAGCACGGAAACAGGCCCTTCGGCACAACTTGGGAGGTCATGTTATATAAGATGTTGGTGAGGCCGCATTTAGGGTATTGTGTTCAGTCTGGGCACCATGTTATAGGAAAGGGGGGACCTTATAGAGTATAGGGTATATGCAGTTGTACAGGGCTCTGGTGAGACCACATCTGGAGTATCGTGTACAGTTTTGGTCTCCTAATTTGAGAAAGGCCATCCTTGTGATTGAGGCAGTGCAGCGTAGGTTCACGAGATTGATCCCTGGGATGGCGGGACTGTCATATGAGGAAAGATTGAAAAGACTAGGCTTGTATTCACTGGAGTTTAGAAGGATGAGGGGGATCTTATAGAAACATATAAAGTTATAAAAGGACTGGACAAGCGAGATGCAGGAAAAATGTTCCCAATGTTGGGCGAGTCCAGAACCAGGGGCCACACACTTAGAATAAAGGGGAGGCCATTTAAGACTGAGGTGAGAAAAAACTTTTTCACCCAGAGAGTTGTGAATTTGTGGAATTCCCTGCCACAGAGGGCAGTGGAGGCCAAGTCACTGGATGGATTTAAGAGTTAGATAGAGCTCTAGGGGCGAGTGGAGTCAAGGGATATGGGGAGAAGGCAGGCACGGGTTATTGATAGGGGACGATCAGCAATGAATGGCGGTGCTGGCTCGAAGGGCTGAAGGGCCAAATGGCCTCCTCCTGCACCCATTTTCTATGTTTCTAAGATGTCGTCGAGCTGGAAAGGGCACAGAGAAGATTCACCAGGATGTTTATGGGACTCTAGGGGCCTGAGCTACAGGGAGAGGTTGGGGCAGGCTAGGTCTTTATTCCATGGAGTGTAGGAGGATGAGGGGAGAACTTATAGAGGTGTATAACATTATTAGAGGAATAGATCGGGTAGACAGATGCACAGAGTCTCTTGCCCAGAGTAGGGGAATCGAGGACCAGAGGACATAGGTTTAAGGTGAAGGGGAAAAGATTTAATGGGAATCTTGGGAGGGGTAACATTGGTAGGTGGGTGTATGGAACGAGCTGCCGGAGGAGGTAGTTGAGGCTGGGACTATCTCAACATTGACAAATCACCGGTACATGATATTACGGGTTTAGAGGGATATGGGCCAAACGTGGGCTGGCAGGACTGGTGTAGATGGGCAAGTTGGGCCGAATAACCTGTTTCCACACTGTATCACTCCATGACTTGCCCACACCGACCAACATGTCCAATCTACACTAGCCCCACCTGCTCGCATTTGGCCCATATCCCTTTAAACCTGTCCTACCAATGTACGTGTTCAAGTGTCTCTTAAACTTTGCGCTACTCCACGTTTGTGTGTCTGACTCCCTCGTGGGTGGAGCGTGTGACGGGAGGGAGCTTCACTGTAAAGGGCCAGTCCCACCAGCATGCGACTCCATGCGGCAAGCGCGACTTAACGTGGTCGCTTGAGAGGCCCTTCAGCCCAACTTTCCCCCACCAACCGACATGCCCCATCAACACTAAACCCCCTAAATATAACCTATCCATGTACACGTCCAAGTTTCTCTTAAACGTTGTGATAGTCCCTGCCTCAACTACCACCTCTGCTAGCTTGCCCAAACTGCCATTTCCTGCATCTAGCTTGTCCAGTCCTTTTATAATTTTATATGTTTCTATGAGAAACCCCCCTCATCCTTCTAAACTCCAGTGAATACAAGCCTAGTCTTTTCAATCTTTCCTCATATGACAGTCCCGCCATCCCAGGGATCAATCTGGTGAACCTACGCTGCACTGCCTCAATCACAAGGATGTCCTTCCTCAAAACACACTCTCTCCCTCCATCCCTCCCTCCTCAGTCCATCTCTCCCTCCTTCATTCCTCCCTCTCTCCCTCTCTCTTCTCCCTCCCTCCCTGTCTCACTTGACACACGATCTCCATTTTCTCGAAGAGAAACCCGACCCCATTGAAACGTTTTGTCGAGTTG
>NW_026575699.1:0-32500 GCF_028641065.1 Leucoraja erinaceus | reverse complement strand
ATCAGGCCTAATGCTGATCTTATACTCAGCCATGTACTTACCATCCCTGTTATCCATCACTCCACAGGCAAGTTGGAGTCTCTGTGTCACACCTTCCATATCAACAATACCACACCACAAACTACAAGAAACAATTGTTCAAGCTGGGAAAATGAGCCCACCACCGTGGTCCAGCCCCTCCTGAAAAAACCTAACCTAGACCCCACCATGCCCAGCAACTACAGACCTATTTACAAACTGCCTTTCCTTTCAAAAGTCCTTGAAAAGGAAATTTTAAGTCAACTTATGCCTTACCTTCACCAAAATGCCATCCTTGAAACTTTCCAATCAGGTTTCAGGGCCCACCACAGCACAGATTCTGCCTCGTTGAAGGTACATAATGACCTGCTTCTCACCATTGACTCCGGCGACTGTGCAACCCTGCTCCTTCTCAACCTCAGCGCAGAATTTGATACAGTCGTCCACACCATCCTGATTGACCGTCTCCGGTACGGGGTTGGTATTGATGGTGCTGCCCTGAGCTAGTTCGTCTCCTACCTCAAAGATAGGAGTTTCTCTACAAACATAGGCAACTCTTTCTCCTCCCCAGCTAACCTTTGCTGTGGGGTTCCACAAGGCTCCATCCTCAGTATAGTCCTAAGTACTTATAGAAACTTACAACATTCTTAAGGGGTTGGACAGGCTAGATGCAGGAAGATTGTTCCCGATGTTGGGGAAGTCCAGAACAAGGTTGTCACAGTTTAAGGATAAGGGGGAAACCTTTAGGACCAAGATGAGGAAAACATTTTTCACACAGAGAGTGGTGAATCTCTGGAATTCTCTGCCACAGAAGGTAGTTGAGGCCAGTTAATTGGCTATATTTAAGAGGGAGTTAGATGTGGCCCTTGTGGCTAAAGGGATCAGGGGGTATGGAGAGAAGGCAGGTATGGGATACTGAGTTGGATGATCAGCAATGATCATATTGAATGGTGGTGCAGGCTCGAAGGGCCGAATGGCCTACTGCTGCACCTATTTTCTATGTTTCTATCCTAGGCCCCATTCTCTTCTCCCTGTATATGCTCCCCTTAGGCCAAGTCATTCAAAGGCACGGCATTTCCTTCCACTGCTATGCAGACGATACACAACTCTATCTCCCCCTGAAGCCCAATAACCAATCTAATCTACTCAGCTTTATCCACTGCCTCGAGGATATAAAGTGTTGGATGGCCCAGAACTCCAACTAAATGAGAGTAAGTCTGAGGTCATCCTACTCGGCCCCTCGGACTCAATCAAAATGATAGCAGGCAGCCTTGGAAGCCTTACCCCACTACTCAAACCTCACGTCAAAAACCTTGGTATGATATTTGACTCCGCATTGAAATTTGACAAACAAGTCAATGCCGTGGTAAAAGCTAGCTTCTTCCAGTTTCGGACGATAGCTAAAATAAAACAATTCCTCCAATTTGACGACCTCGAAAAGATAATCCACACATTTATCTCCTCCCGCCTTGTTTACTGCAACACCCTTTACACTGACATTAGCCAATCATCCATGTCCCACCTGCAATTGGTCCAAAACGCCTGACGATTCTGGCCTCTCTCCACTGGCTCCCTGTGCGGTTCTGAATCAATTTCAAGCTCCTTCTTTATGTATACAAAGCCCTTACCGGGCTCGCCCCCACCTACATCAAAAATCTGCTAGTCCACCACACCACCTCCAGGTCCCTCAGATCGGCCGACTTGGGGTTACTGACCATCCCGCGATCTAGGCATAAGCTCAGGGGCGTCCGCGCTGTGGCGGTTGCAGCTCCTCGACTGTGGAACAGCATCCCTCTTCCCATCAGAACTGCCCCCTCCATCAACTCCTTTAAGTCTAGACTTGAAACTTATTTCTACTCTCAAGCCTTTCTGCCGAACCAGCAGGTCCGTTGCCGAACCAGCAGGTCGAGGAACAGCTTCTTTCCGGCGGCTGTCACTCTACTCAACAACGTACCCTCGGTGACTGCCAATCACCCCCCCCCCCCCCCCCCCCCCCCCCCCCCGGACACTTATTATTATTTATTCAAATCGTTTGCTATGTCACTCTTCAAGGGAGATGCTAAATGCATTTCGTTGTCTCTGTACTGTACACTGACAATGACAATTAAAATTGAATCTGAATCTGAATCTGAATCTGAATTCTTGAGGTCCTCTGAGGGACGCTGTATGTGTCTGTTTATGTATGTATTGTTGATCTATGTACCACTGTTTGTAGCACTTTAGTACCTGCACCAATGTGAAACACTTTGGTCCACAAGAGTTGTTTTTAAATGTACTATAGAAATAAAATTGACTTGACTTGTCTTGTCTTGACCTGATAACTTAATCTTCTTCACCACCTTGCTTGTGTTTTGGTGATGTGGACAGTGACGTCTATGGGTTTGTTGTGGTAGTACATCTGCATAACAAATGTAGTTTGCATTTCCTAGCAATTCTCCATGCTGCTCTGAACCTAATGGTTGGAGGTGTCCAGCACATTAGAAAATGCAAGTTAAATGATGGAGTTAATGGGTGGCATATTCAAGCACATGAGATCCTAACGGTGCTGGGCACCGTCAATGCTGAGATGGTTCCACTAGCAGGAGGATTACAAACAAAATTAGGAGCCAGTCTTTAAACACTGAGGACAATAGACAATAGGTGCAGGAGTAGGCCATTCGGCCCTTCGAGCCATCACCAACATTCAATGTGATCATGGCTGATCATCATTTATTGGTGGTGCTGGCTCGAAGAGCCGAATGGCCTACTCCTGCACCTATTGTTTATTGTCTGTTGTCTATAGTCCTCAGTGTTTAAACTATGTACATCTATTGTTTCTGAGGGTAATGAATCTCTGGAATTCTCTGTCTTAGGGTGGTAGAGGCCAGATCATTAGATACATTTAAGGTGGAGCTAGATGGATGTTAGAAAGATTGAGAAATATAAGTAGGGTTTTATGTTTAGGTTTATTATGGACATGTACAGTAAAAAGCTTTATTTTACATGCTCTCCTACTAAATCAGATAACACTATGCACAAATACAAAGTGAGACTACAGTACCTGGGCACAGGAAGAGTAGTTGATGGCAGCACAGATTAGTGATGATAGTGTTGACAGGTGGGGCAATCAGAGGGGCTGAGAGACCAGCTCCTGCTCCAGTTTTCTTGTGGTCCTGTGATGCATGTGGTTAGTTTGATTGAATTTGATTGTGTTTTGGTTGTGTTTTTTGAAGTAATAACTAAGTGTACTGATGAAGGTAATACAGTTGATGTTGCTCATATGGACCCCGTGAGGACCTTGACAAAGTTTCAGTTGGGAGACTAGTCCAAAAGAGACCCTCGCAGCATCCAGAGCAATCTGGCAAATTGGATAGAGTCATAGTCATAGTAACACAGTGTGGAAACAGGCCCTGAAACTTGCCCACAACATGTCCCAGCTACACTAGTCACACTTGCCTGCGCTTGGTCCATATCCCTCCAAACCTGTCCAATCCATGTACCTGTCTAACTGTTTCTTAAACGTTGGGATAGTCCCAGCCTCAACCACCTCCTCTGGCAGCTCTTTCCATACAACCACCACCTAATGTGTGGAAAAGTTACCCCTCAGATTCCTATTAAATCTTTTCCCCTCCACCTAAAATGTTTCCCGTCCACCTTAAAACCAGATCTAAAACTGAACTTGTGGATAGCAGGTAGAGGGAAACGGTCAATGGTTTATTTTTGTAGTTAGAAGATTGTGAGCAGTAATATACCTGGTGGGGCCTTTGTTGTTTGTTAAACACTTTAAGAATCTGGAAATTGAATGAGCAGTTAGGATTAGCAAATTTGTAACTTGTGGTGTTGTTGTTAGTCTGGTGCAGAATTCTATTACTGTACAATAATGATAAATGGAGTCTGAAGAAGGGTCCTGACCCAAAACATCGTCTGTTCATTCTCTCCACACTTGCTACATGGTCCATTCAGTTCTAGCAGAATGCTGACTTTTACTGAATATTGATGAATGGATAAGATTTGCAGAGCCATGATAGTTGGAATTTATTCCCGAAAAATGAGTGAGACTGAAGAAGTAAGGATCTACACGTGAATGCGAGGAACCTAAAGCCCCTGTCCCACTTAGGAAACCTGAACGGAAACCTCTGGTGACCTTGCACCCCACCCAAGGTTTCCGTGAGGTTCCCGGAGGTTTTGGTCACTCTCCCTAGTGGTCAATAGTGTTTTCCGCGTAGTCGAGGCTTCTTTTATGTTCCTGCGATTATTTCAACAAATTCAAAACTGGCCTTGACCATAAATAGCTTGTCGTTTGGTCGAAGCCAGTGGAGTGGGGTCGCTATTTACTTACAGGCAGTTGAAGGCCTTCTCCTTCGCTGCCCGGCCATTTTGATTGGCTCATTGGAGTTTTCAGCAAAGATCTTTGGTTTTCAGGACCTAGAAGATTCGCCGGAAGGTAAAAATGCTCGCTAACTTTATTAAACTTCTTAAAACTGTCTCAACGCCTTCTCCTCCCCCCCTTCTCTCCCATTCTCCCCCCTTCTATCTCCCCCCATCTCTCCCCGTCGCTCCCTTTTTTCTCCCCCCTAATCTCTCTCCCCTTCTCTGTCCTTCTCTCCCCTTCTTTCCCCTTCTCTCTCCCCTTCTCTCTGCTTCTCTCTCCCCTTCTCTGTCCTTCTCTCCCCTTCTTTCCCCTTCTCTCTCCCTCCCTCCCGCGCTTACCAGGCCCTGAAGTACAGAGAGAACTCTGTGACGGAAGGAACTGCAGATGCTGGTTGAAATCAAAGGTAGACACAAAATGCTGGAGTAACTCAGCGGGTCAGGCAGCATCTCTGGAGAAAAAGGATGGGTGACGTTTCGGGTCAAGACCCTTCTTCAGACTGAAAGTACGGGTGGGGGTGTGTTGGGGGGGGGGGGGGGTGTGAAGAGCTGAAGGCGAGAAAGGACCAGGACCAATCAGGGCTGGTCACAGATGACCTCAGGCAGGGTGGTGCCTGGTTGGTCCATTGTTGGCTAGGGGAGGTGTCATCTCAAGAGAAACAATGTTGAGAACTGCGGAACTAGTTACGTGACCAGGGTAGAGGAAGGGGGCACGGAGAGAGGGGGAGGGAGGGGTGTAAGAGGAAGATACTTAAACTGAGAACATTCAATAGTCATACTGCTGGATTGTAATCGGCCCAAGCAAAATATGAGATTCTGTTTCTCCAATTTGTGGGTGGCCACACTCTGACAATGGAGGAGACCCAGGACAGAGAGGTCAGAATGGGAATGTGAAGACAAGTTGATAGGTGGATGGTTGGATAAAGACAGAGTGGGAAGGTGTGAGACAAAAGGATTGAAGTTGTAAAATGTGAAGCTAGAGGAAAGTATTTAGATGAAAGGGAGCGGGGAGGGAAGAAATAGGTGCAAGACCAGCAGGGACATGGGGGACAGAGAGGGGGGTGGGGGGGGGACAGAAATGGTTTGGAAGAAGGGCTGCTGGCAGTTACCCAAAATTGGAGAATTCAATGTTCATACCATTCGGGTTGTAAACTGTCCAAACGTATATGCCATTGGGTTACGTGGTTAAGAATGGGGCGGCACACAGTGGTGCAGCGGTAGAGTTGCTGCCTGCAGACACAAGGACCTGGGATCAATACTGACTACAGGTGCTGTCTTTACGGAGTTTGTACGTTCTCCCTCAGTGACCACGTGGGTTTCCTAATGGTGCTCCGTTTCCCACATTCCAAAGACGTGCAGGTTTGGAGGTTAACTGGTTTCTGTAAAATTGTCCCTAGTGTGTGTGATAGAATTGGTATACAGATGATAGTTGGCAGCGTGGACTCGGTGGGCTGATGGGCCCGTTTCCACACTGTGTCTCCAAAGTAAACTAAAGCCAGGTCGAATACTTGTCTTCCTTGACAGAGCCATAGATAATGAAAATAGAGAGGTAATGGACCAGCTATTTAAATCTTTAGTTATGCTATAGTTGGCACACTGTGCAGTATACTGCCCCACTATTGGAAGGAAGTGATGATATAGAGAAGATTCACCGGGATGTTAGCTTGGATGGAGGGAGACTAGATAGACTGGGTTTGTTTTCCTTGGAGCAGAGAAGATTGGAGGTTCTCAAAATAATGATGAGCATAGAAACGACACAGAGGGGAGTACATTTTTTACTTCACATGAGTGTCTATGATCATGAGGCATACGTTTAAGGTAAAGGATGAGAGAAAGGCATTAGAGTAATAGAGTCCTCCAACACTCCAAAAACGTTCAGGTTTGTAGGTTCATTGGCTTGGGAGCATTGAATGCAGGTTAAAGGTTAAAGGCTAAAGGAGGTGTCTCACCTGAATGGATTGCTGGGGTCCCTTGATGGATGTGAGGGAGGAAGCATAGGGGCAGGTGTTACATCTCCACTGGTTGCAGGGGAAAGTACCTAGAGTGCGGGTGGTTGGGGTGGGAAGCGATGAGCAAACCAAGACGTTGTGGAGGAAGCAGATCCTGCTGAAAGCGAAAAACGGTGGGAATAGCATCTTTACAGGAGGCAGGATTTGCTTCATCTTTACAGGAGGCAGGGTTTGATGAAAGTCCAGGTACAGTAACTGTGGGAATCTGTGGCAAATTAGTCAATAAGTTGGATACTGGTGGTTTCATCTCTGCATGCTTTTAACTTACAATGAAGTACAAAGACATTCCCGGTGAGCATTGTGCCTGGACACCCCTGGCCTGGGGAGGCATCCGAGAACAAAGGGGGACCTGGCGTGGGGGGACAAATTAAGTATTATTTTTATCTTTGTCGGCGTTTGTCTTTGTGGTGACACTGTTTTGCACTTTGTATGCAAAAACAATTAATTTCACTGCACCTAGCTAGGTACAAGTCACAATAAAGTATCATCATCTTCAAAGATTACCTTTGGGGTCTCAAGCTAGAGGGCATAGGTATCAAGTGAGATGGAAGAAGTTGAAAGTGAACAAAGAGTAATTGTTTAGGAAGGAACTGCAGATGCTGGAAAATCGAAGGTAGACAAAAGTGCTGGAGAAACTCAGCGGGTGCAGCAGCATCTATGGGGCGAAGGAAATAGGCAACGTTTCGGGTCGAGACCCTTCTTCAGACTGATGTAGAGTGGGGGGGGAAGGGGATGGGGAGAAGAAAGGAAAAAGAAAGAGTCGGGAAGTCACGTTGCAGCTTCATAACGTTTTGGTGAAGCCACATTTGGAGTATTGTGTGCAGTCCTGGTCATCTCATTACAGGAAGGATGTGGTGGGTTTGGAGTTGGTACAACATAGGTTCATCAGGATGCTGCTTCTATTAGAGGTTGTTAGCTATAAGAATAGATTGGACAAACTTGGATTGCTTTCTCTGGAGGCTGAGGGGAAGCCTAATGAAACGTATAACATTATGAGATGCATAGAGTAGACATTCATAATCACTTTCCCAGGTTGAAAATGTCAATGCTAGAGGGCATGTTTTTGAAGTGAGAGAGGGAAAGTTTGAAGGAGAAGGAGATATGTGCGTGAAATGTGCCATCGGGGGTGGTGCTGGAAGCAGATATGACATTTAACAGGCTTTTAGGAATGGTGGGTTAAAGGTCATGTACAGGCTGGGAGGATTAGTTTAATGTAACATCATGTTTGGGACAGACATTGTGGGCGAAAAGGCCTGTTCCTGTGCTGTACTGTTGATTGTACTTCAGGCAGGTGTGTAAGTACAGATATACTTGATGTGCCAAAAGACTTGCTCTGCTCTGTACAACTCCGTGACTTCATAGGTACACAAAAATGCTGGGGAAACTCAGCGGGTGCAGCAGCATCTACGGGGCGAAGGAAATAGGCAACGTTTCGGGCCGAAACGTTACCTATTTCCTTCGCCCCATAGATGCTGCTGCACCCGCTGAGTTTCTCCAGCATTTTTGTGTACCTTCGATTTTCCAACATCTGCAGTTCCTTCTTGAAAACTCTGTGACTTCATGTTTAGCTGTCTTCTAGGTCCTCTGTACATTTTAAGGATTAGTTTCATAATTTATTACATTCACATTAATATCAATGTTATTTCCAGTATGTGCTTACAACGCACATCAACGCATTATCTTTCACTGTTTTACATTGTATTTTCAGATTTTATATAACATTTTTACAAAAGTATTTTCATGGAGGCTTGAATGGATTTAGGATTACATGCATTCACCAAGGCTTGTAGGACTCAGGGAAGTCTGCAAATATCACAGGGATTATTACTTAGTGAAAGATCATCCACTACTATCCTCCATCCACTGATTGGATTAAATGGGATTATTCAATGCTCTGCTTTAGGGCTTTTGTAAAAAAATAATTACATTTTCTAAAAAAAATCTTTTTTTCCCTGTTCAACTTTGTTCCTGAGCCAGATGGTGATTTTGTGTTATACAACGTTTGGGGATGAGATGGTGAGAGGAGATAAACAAAATGGACACAAAGTGCTGTAGTAATTCAGCCTTTGTACACTGGAGGTTCTCCTGCATTGGTACCGCCTGCCCTTCTTGTAGGGAGAGTATATGGTATGATAACTGCATAGCATTTGTCGTCATGAACACCAGCTACTGAACACACTGAAAAGCCCGCGAAAGAACTCTATCGTGTGCCAGTCCCGACCTATGACGAGGGTTCAGCGTACATTGTTCAACCACTAGATGCCGCTACATGACCCCCCCCCCCCCCCCCCAGAGAACCAGAGGAAAGATAATGAGCGGGAGTCTGAATAAGGTGGCCAGACCATGTGGACACAGGTCCAGTGAACAAAGGCACAACAGGCATAGGTGGGTGCGGGAGGGCCGGCAGACGATCTCTACGGCGGGGCTGGGCCACTAACATCGGGCGATCAACAACGAGATAAGCAGGTTTAAGATGTGCTATCAAAACGACCTCCTGCCGGTGTCCAGAACGAAAGTTGTGATGCCTGGCTGCAACAGGAAGGGACACTCATGAGGGCACTGCAGCAGGATCCAGTGCGAGTCCCTGCAAATGAAAACAAATTGACAGTCCTTGAGGCCATGTATTGAAACGGTGGTATACATTGATCATACCAACGAACTTGTGGAGACCCTTCACTGCGGCTAACCGGGGAAACTGTCGAATGGCCTCCAGCTTGGCGGGGAGCGGGGTTGCACCATGTTGGGTGACATAATGGCCGAGAAAGGTAATCGCGTTATGGCCAAACTGGCATTCGGCTGGATTAATGGCGAGGCCATGGTCACTGTGGCACTGGCACAGCAACCGGAGGTGTTCGCAATGCTCTTGGCGAGAGTGACTGGTGACCAGAATGTTATCGAGGTAGATGAATACAAAATCCAACCCCCGGCCGACCATGTCCATAAGTCGCTGAAAGGCTTGGGCGGCGTTTTTGAGGCCAAAAGGCATGCGCAGAAATTCAAATAGTCTGAAAGGGTAATAATGGTGGTCGTGGGCACGTCATCCGGGTGGACAGGGATCTGCTGGTAACCGCACACCGGATCAATTTTGGAAAAGTATTTTGCCCGGTCCAAATGGGTCTTGTATGTGAGGGACAGTGTATTGGTCGGCTGTTGTGGCATTGTTGAGGCAGCGGTAGTCCCTGCACGGTCTCCAGCAGCCGGACGCTTTGGGGACCATATGGAGTGGGGAGGCCCATGGGCTGTCGGAGTGCCGCACAATACCTACCTCTTCCATTTGCTGCAGCTTGTCAGGCAGGAGCCAGTGTGCCCGTGCGTGGAGCGGTGGGCCGGTGGTGGGAATGTGGTTTACAACGTCGTGTTTGGGTTTGGCCGATTTGAACTGAGGAGTCAGAATATCGGAGAAATCGGCCAGAATTTGTGTGTATCGGAGAAATCGGCCCCTAGCAATGGTTGGGGGATGTCGGCGATGGTGAACGGCCACGTGAAATGGCAGGAGCAGAAATTAAGGGGAACTGTACCGACAACATATGTCCGGATGGGGCTGCCATTGATGGCGGTCACGGCAGGGCCTCACTTACCGGAATGGGTGTCGATTCCGGATGGGCGTAATATGCTGATCTCTGCTCCTGTGTCGACAAGGAATCGGAGCCCGGAACGACGGCCCCATATGCAGAGGCGATGTTTCTGGCCGACCACGATATCGTCTACTGCCGATCGGCCAAAGCTTTTCCCGGATGCGAGTATGGAGAACGGAATTAGCGGGCCTCCACACCCCAGCGCTGGTGGTAGTAACACCACAAACGCTTACCGGTATCCGCTGCTGCCAGTTATGTCGCTGTGTTGTTGGTGGAAGGTGGAAACGGCCGCCGAGACCGTCGCGGAGCTGTAGACACCCGGCTGATGGAAGCACCATCCTGCTGTTTGGCTTCCCACAGCACTCCGCTCTTTCGGCTAGTTACTGGGGGTCGGTGAAGTTGCTACTGGCGAGGAGCTAGCGGATATCATCCGGCATAAGTTTGAGGAATGCCTGCTCAAAGAGCAGACAAGTCCATCAATGAGAGCATTTCGCTCATTAGTGATGACGGCCCCCCACTTAAGGTCCTTACAGATGATGGTTCCCAGGAACTTAAAAGACTCCACAGATGTGACTGTGGTGTTGTTGATGGTGAGTGGGGTGAGGGGAAGGGGAGCTCTCCTAAGGTCTACACTCAATTCCACTGTCTTAAGAGCATTGAGCTCCAGGTTGTTGCAATGGCACCAGACGCCAACTGTGTCACTTCCTGTCTGTGGGCAGATTCCTCCCCATCCTGGATCAGTCCAATCAGGGTTGTGTCTTCCGCAAACTTGAGAAGCTTGACCAAGGTGTCTGTGGAGGTGCAGTCTTTGGTGTAGAGAGAGTAGGGGAGAGGAGAGAGTACGCAGCCTTGCGGTGCTCCTATGCTGAGTATTTTCGGGTCCGAGATGTGCTTTCCCAGCCTCACATGCTGCTTCCTGTCTGTCAGGAAGCTGGTGATCCACTGACAGAGGGGTTCAGGCACAGTCGACTCGGAAAGTTTGGAGTGTAATAGCTCTGACACAATGGTGTTGAATGCAGAGCTAAAATCAACAAACAGGATCCTCGCATAGGTCCCCTGATGGTCTAGGTGCTGTAGGATGAAGTGCAGGCCCAGGTTGACTGCATCATCCACAGATCTATTGGCCTGATATGCAAACTGCATAGGATCCAGCAGAGGGATTGTGATATTTTTCAGCTTGGCCAGCACAAGCCTTTCGAGTGTCTTCATGACTATAGAGGTCAGTGTGACAGGCCTGTAGTCATTAAGACAAGTAATCCTTGCCTTTTTGGGTACAGGGGCAATAGTGGAGACTTTGAAGCAGGCAGGGACAGTACATGTTTGCAGGGACTGGTTAAAAATGTCGGTATAGACCAGTGCCAACTGTTTGGCACAGAGTTTAAGAGTAGAGGAGGAAACATTGTCCTGGAGATTTCCGGCTTTTTGTCTTCTGAATAGCCTCTCCACCTCCTCTATTTTTATTGTTGATATTATAAACTATATTATAGATACAAAAATAAACAAGTTATGTTCTTGTACTCTTACATGCGTATGACCCCACATAAAACAATCCCCCCCCCCCCCCCCCCCTCCTTCTTGATTGCAGTATAATAACTAGGAAAAAATTAATACTAAGACTTTGGAAAAACCCAACAATTAAAATGTGGATTACAGAAATGTCTGAGACTTGGAAAAAATTAGACTTGTCTTAATTGACAAATCAGAACTATTTGCTAAAAGATGGTCTCCATTTATTCATTTTTTAAAGAGGTAAATTGGTTCAACACAGAAACTGGACTGAAACCTGATCTCAGGATTGGATGAATAACTATACCATATAATCTATGGACCTATCTCCAAAATTGTTATTGGTAATTTTCTTTGTTTGTTTTTCTTGTTTTTTTTTTCCTTTTTTTTATCCCTCCCTCTCTATTAGTTTATAGACCTTTCTTTTCCGTTCTATCTTTAAAAAAAATCTATAAAAAGAACAGAAGCTTTGTATGAATGTAATTGATAAACAAACCGTGTTGCCATGATGTGTTTACACATAATACTGTTGTTGGGGGAGATGTTCATGTTGAACTCTATAATGTGTTGTGTCATTTTTTTCTATGGATGTACGGAAACTTAATTATTTCTTCTATGTAAAGCACTTTGGTTTCAACGCGAGTTGATTTAAACGTGCTATATAAATAAAATGTACTTACCTACTTACGCTTCTAATAAAAATATATTAAAAAAAAAACTATTATAAACACACAATAAACAAGTTATGCACTATTGTAATCTTACATGGGTATGACCCCACTTAAAACAATTCCCCCCCCCCCCTCCTTCCTTCCCAACCTCAGCCTCACGGGCCTTAGAGTACCCCTAGTTCCTAAAACCCATTTCCATCACTAAACTAAACTAAACTAAACTAAACTAAACAGGGCAACAGAGCTGCAGCTGTTCCACACAGACACAATGGTTTGGGTGTGGTAATGGGAGTTATGCCATGGATTGGAACTGACCTCTTTGCCAAGTGTAGCCTCCAGTTGCAGCGGTTGTCTGACATCAGGAACTGGCGAGTTGTTTCCACTCTGGGTTGCAACAAGCTTTCCTCCAGAGCTTACTGTACCTTGCGGGATGATCAGCTGCACTGAATTCCTAACGTGTTAAGCATAACCATGCAGCAATGAAACTAATCTCCTCTGTTGTACATTATCCATAGCCCTTCCACTCCCTGCATATTTGTGTGCCTATATAAAATACCCCCCAAATAAAACATACCAGGAAACATTAAAACAAACATTTTAGCCACTCTGAAAATAACAAAAAAATGCAAAATCACACGCAGGCTGCTGGTGAGGCTGCCACCTCGGCGCCACCCGGTGGTCAAGACTTTCCAGAGATGCTGCCTGACCTGCTGAGTTACTCCAGCACGTTGTGTCTTTTTTTGCACTCATATTCCTTCCTTGCTTCACATTTGACTTCTCTTGTCTCCTTACCTTACAGGCTGCAGCCTTCTTTTCATACTTGCCCTACATCCACCCATCTGGTGATCCAAACTCCCCTCACCTATCATTTACCAGTCCTTGTTCTGCCCCCACCTCTTTCTCCGCCCACTACAGTTAGTCTGAAGAAGGGTTCTGACCAGAGACATCACATAGCCATGTATTCCAGAGAAGCTGTCTGACCCACTGAGTTACTACATCATGTTGTGTTTTACTTTGTAAACCAGCATCTGTAGTTCATCATGTTGAAGCATCCTGAGAGGGGCTAGCAGAGTAGATGGTGAAAGGTTGTAGTGCCTGGCCAGAGTGGCCAGAGCAGCATTGTGGTAGAGTTGCTCCTTACAGCGCCAGAGACCAAGTTCGATCCTGACTACAGGTGCGGTCTGTACAGAGTGTGTAGGTTTTCTCTGTGACCACGTGGGTTTTCTCTAGTGGCTCTGGTTTCCTCCTACACTGCAAAAATGTGCAAGTTTGTAGATTGATTGGCATCGGTGAAATTGTAAATTGTCCCTAGTATGTAGGATGGTGTTAGTGTAGGGGTGATCACTGGTCAGCGTGGACTCGGTGGGACTAAGAGCCAGTTTCCATGCTGAATCTCTAAAGTCGAAAGACTTGGTTATTTTGGATAGAGGCAAGCAGGCATCCCATGAAAAGTAGAAGGTGGATTTTGGAACTCTCCACCCCAGAAGGCAATGGATGTTCTGTCATTGACATTTGTTGAGGCTGATAATAGTTTAAATGCAGGCAAAAAAAAGTGGTAAAATAAAAATCTGCCCAAGTAGCCCTCAGCACCAAGAGATTCAGAAGGTTTTGAATACAGCCACTGGCAGCTGCTCTGCCCAGGATATCGGTTGCATTGTGTTATGTTAGTGACATGACTCCTGGCAAAGTCCCGATTTGGCAGATAATGCGTTGCAGTGCCCTTACTTTCCCTTCTCCCATCCTCCCTTTCAATATCAGTTACCAGCGGTGGAAATAGCAGATAGATTTTTAGACGCTAAAACAATGTGTTGGGGGTGACAAAGGACCAAGAGCTCAGGTACGGAGCCGTGCATGACCCTGATGAATCGTACTGCTACTGCTGTGTCCATACCTGCTTCCGTGTTCTTGCAACTGTTGATTTTTAACATGTCCATTCGTTAAAAATTGGGGCAGATGAGGGCCAGAGCTGATGACTTGCCAGAACCTCTGTTACACCATCACTCATGGTGTAACAGAGGTTACTCAATCTTTACTCCAATCCCACTTCATCTCTCCTTCCAACCCCCCCCCCTCACTTCCTGGCCACTGGGTGAGAATGTTGTTATTGTTCTCCTTATAAAAATACAATTTTCGAAAATCAAACTCCGGATTAATACAAAATGTGCTTTGATCTTTCAGTTATTGGAGCGTAGTTCTGATACCTAAGCTTGCTTGCTCTGGTTTTGAATGTCATGCACCAGGCACCCATGTGACTTGGACTTGTTTTTGAGGGAAGGGGCTATCGTGTGCAGAATGCACCACACGAGTACCACATTTTAGATTACCCTGCATCTGACGCAGTTTGCGGCATTGGATTAATGTAGGTGAGCTGATGTCAAACTATGTCTCCCTGTGCTTTTGCACTAAAGACATTTCAGCACAGGGTCATGCCCCTGGCCGATGCACACATTTGTGTTAAAAGCTGTTGATGTCAGCGCCTTGCTTCAGGATGCTGCTCGCCTGCGGTGTGAGCCTTTGAGTCATCGTGCTCTGTGTTGCGTATGCTCCCTGCCCACTTCCTCCCTGGTGAACAGCACTTTGTGGAATACGGGGCAGAATTAGTTTAACCATATTTGCATTTTGGCAACAAGGATTTAATAATGCACACATGCTTCCACGGTGCAGGCTAGTGTCTAATAGTAAAGGCAAGAGGCCTTCAATGCTACCATCAATCTGTCACTGAAGTCAAGGGGTAGATACACTTCTGCACAGAAGAAGCAAGAACAGCTGATGTTTAAGGTTCACTTTGTTTGAAGAGCCTCTGTTCTTATCTCCAGATTTTCCCACCAGCTGGTGGTGCCCTTGTTCTTTGCTGATATGCTCAATGAAAGAAAGATTCCCACTCTCCCTGGTGCCAGAGGCTGGATTTGCCCAGTTTTCAGTTGGTTTACTTTCACCCATCCAGCAGACAGCTAATCTTCCATCACACAGCTATAGTGTGGCGCTATCAGGACCGCACTCACCGGCGGACCACGGATGGGAGCTGTGCCGGTGCCGGTAACACTCCACAGGGGCGACATCCAGAGAGCGCAGGAAGACGGCGCTAGCACTGCGTTGGAGGTTCCCCTCAGTCCTCGCTCGCCCTCGAGTACTGCCCAGGTGAGGCAGGCAGGCGGGCGGGCGGAGGCTTCCGACATTTGCGGAGCCGTTAAGGGGACCCACTGTGCAGTGCTGGCGTGGAGTGCGCTGCAGCCCGAGTGCAGGTGAGCAGCAGCCCGAGTGCAGAGAGAGAAAGAGAGCAAGGACCGCTAATCAGCGCCCCGCTCCCGACACTGCACCAAGCCCGTCAGCATCAACAGCGGGCTGGGGAAAATGCTGCACCTGCCCGCTCGACGGAGGAAACGTCATTGGGCAGCAACAGGCGGTAGGACCGCTTAGCGGGCGGTCCGCAAACCCGACACCGCGACCGAGCCAGCCCGCTAGCGCCTGAGCAGCGGGCTGGATGTGTGTAAAACCGGGCGGTGGAGCCGACATCGGACTGGGACGTCTCTCCACCCAGGAGGGGGAGAGACAGCCGCCTGAGCTGCAGGAGCGGCTCTTGGGCATTGGAAAGGTGAGTTTGCAGTTGTGTTTTATTACAGATTTCAGGAACACAACGCAAAAACTCGCAAAGAGAAACTGCCCCGCTCCAACTCTACCAGCGGGGCAGCAACCGGCGGCAGCGTCGCTCGCAGAGCGTTTTTCGCTATCCCTGAGACCGAGCCAAGCCCAGTCTCACCAGAGCCTGCACGGCGGACTGGGAAAGCGGCCAGGAAGCCAAACGGCCGGTCGTCTCCGATTCGTCGGAGGGGGACATGTCTCTACCAAAGCAGAGAGAGACAGCCGCCTGAGCTGCACTTAGCAGCTCCTGGAGGAGAAGGTCCACCGGGAACAGCAGCGCTCCCGGCGAGACAGGACAGGCACCTCCTCCATAGTGTCGTGTCAGGCACTGCCCTTTGCTACCCTCATACCACGGGTTGGAGCAGGAGGCTAGCATTGGTGACCAGGGCAGGGCTGGTCTGCAAATGGGGCAGGCGGACAAAATCGGGAGTATGCATGAGGTGCAGGATCAGGAACAGCTGTTGGGTGTGGTGGACCGCTTCGTAGCAACCCCACGGGCTGGAGCACCGCCGGAGCCAAAACAATGGCAGCCAGCACAAAACTCTACTAAAAAAGGTGCTCGCCGAGGAGCTGCAAGAATATACAGCACCAGAGAACTGTGAGGCCTTAAGGGGAATAAGCCTCAAACATATGCTCGTTCTGTGGAGATAACGAGATGAACACATACCACCAGAAACTGCTGGTATTAAGGTGTACCACACAATTCGAACTAAACAATCTCCGAAGGGAAATATAACACCTGCCCTCAATCTCAAAATTTGCAGGCTTGAGCAAAGCCCCAGCTGCGGAGGCAGACTCACTGCTATTTGGGAGAGATCTGAACAAAAAGCTGAAGGAGATGGAAGAGGCATCAAAAACCTTCGGCATCATGAGGGCAGGCCCCGGGACGAGCAAACCACGACTTCCCATACCCAAGCAGCAGCACCTCACGGCGTCTACCAGTCTATGTCTAGAATATGGGACTGGTGAACGCTTGGGCCGCACTATCCCCAAAGATCTTTTAGATCAGGGCCCGCCGCGGACCCCCTGGAAAATGTGCCTCCCCCCAACGTCGCCAGCACGTCCTCAGAACAAAAGCACTCAGAAAACAGAAAACACAAAACCGCCAATAACCATGGAGGTAGGTGGGTCTGGTTCCTACCAGCATATAGAGCGCTTTCTTGGACTATCTTGGCTTTGATATTAATTCAGTCCACGTAACTATAATGTGCCAAGAGACAACATAGTTGAATTGGCACAAACAAGCAACAAATTAATGGTCAAACTACCAACTACTCGACAAATAACAGAGTAATTGGGAAAAAATGGTACCATTTCTGTCTACATGATTCAGATGTTAGTATCAAAAACAACATATAGGTTGTCATTGAGCATCTCATGGAATTACCCACTGAAGTAATATCAGAAAGACAGTGGTGGGGTTACCACTTATACTGGGCATTAATTATCTAAAAAATGTTCGGGTGAATTTTATGAGTTTTAAAGCACTTGCATGTATGGGTATAAATAGACTACACTATGGAGGTGGCCTATATTAACCATATGGCAGCATAAAGTCGGTATCATATGACAAGTTGGTCAAAACAATTTGGCAATGGTATATCCATAGATGTATTTGACTATCAACAACTTACCTGGCCGTTAAACAAAATACAGTGACAGACACCAGGTCACATAATATTAAGGACAACATCAATTAGATGTTTTCATATAAAGTTTTAACAAAACTATCAAGCTATATGATGCAACAGATATTAATGCATTTCATTGTCTCTGTACTGCACACTGACAATGACAATTAAAATGGAATGTGAATCTGATATCGATTATTTGCATCAACGCTATATCACCAGGTGTTCGGGGATGTCCTATGTATGTCGCGGGGGAAACCAGACCCTGGGGCAGTGGAATCCTCATTAAAAATTTCTCTGGGACAGATAGTTCCAGCAGAAAGCTCGTCAGCTATATATATTAACTTTTCTGACCTATAGGTCATGTTGTCATTCAAGAATGTATTTATAATATTGATAGACAAATGCGTTCACGCTGCATTGGTGAAATTAATTCTATGTATTTTTTTCCCTTCTGCCTCACCAATCGAGAACAACGCACAGTACAAAAGGATTCTGCTTCAGGTATTTGACAGTACCTGACGGACTTACGCAGCCCTTGTTTCACTTCAGGCCATGACATGGCTGTTGAAACTTGGATGGTGTTTTCCAGTACCCAGAATTATTAACAATCGGAGCCGGGCACAAGTCAACTGTGCTATGGGAAAAAATAAGCTCCTGAGCTGCAGATTCTGCGCAAGCCTCTGGGACTGGGATTGTTATACTGAACAATCAACACCATGTCAGCATCCTTTTGAACATCCACTGGACTACAACACTTCTCCAGCATCAAGAGAAGTACTGCAAGGATACAGGGAGAACCTACTCATCCAATACAGTTACTACGAACTGGAATTCCTGGAGAACCTTCATCACGATGAAGGATTCGGCTACAGTACCATCAACACAGCTAGAATTGCCCTGCCTGTTGTTTCAAAACAGCTACAGGACAACAGGCCATGGGGTCACTGGCTGGTGGTAAATTTGAAGGGTATTAAAACTCTAAACCCCTAAACCAGGTACACCCATATATGGGATGTCACAGTGGTTAACCATACTTCAGGGGATACCCACCAGCCAGAGCCCTAAACCTGAACCTTCTATGCACTAAACACATTGTTGAAGGCACACGGAGCAGCACAGAGGGTCCAGTCACTACTCCTATTTACTACTGGACACCATGCTCATAGCTTCAGACCAGATCTCTATCATTGTCCAGGGAATGGTCAAACCAAACCAGGAACACCTTATCCAGTCATAAAACCCGGGCTTACCCGCCAAGAAACACGGTAATGTGCCATGACCCTATTACCTTACATAGACACAACCTAATTATTCGAGGGAGATGAAAAGCCTTGTGGGTTGGTCACAAAAAACCTTGTGGTCGGGTAACAAGCCTTTTTTGAGATGGCTCAAGCAGGTATTAAAGCTCCTGGGATAAAACTAACATGTACAAAGTTTTCATTCCAGGACAAGCTTCCACGTCAACGGCAAAAGAATGGACGTGCCTGTAAACCACATCCTGACTACAGCAGAATGGTGGGGGTAAACGTTCAGAGAAATAATTTATTATAAACTGTTGACAAAACCTGTTTTATTTGCAGGGAAGATTCCGATCTGCAAATATTTTAAATTAGCCAAGGGGAGCATTTAAATTTCTTCAGTGTTATTGTAAAAATACCATTGTTTTTCTATAAACAGATTCATTGGTTCATTATGATAACACGCTTCCTCCCTCAAAGGCTTCGGCAGCGAGTGATATAAAGCTGTTACACGGTTTGAAATCACAGAAGCTTTGAAATCTTCACGTAGTCACTCACGTGACTCCGAAGTAAAATAGTAAGATTAAACGAGAACTTACCAGTTTGAAGTTTGATCTGTATTTTATGAGGAGTTACGATGAGGGATTACGTGCCCTCCGCTCCCACCCTCATTACATGGATCAAACTGATAAATTGATGTCTCTTTATTCTTTACTATGTTACTTCAAATCTTGTGTCTATCTGTGATTCCACACCGCTGCTTTGAAGTATGCCGCAATGCGTCCTGGGGCGGGCTTCTTCATGTAATCCCTCATCGTAACTCCTCATAAAATACAGATCAAACTTCAAACTGGTAAGTTCTCGTTTAATCTTACTATTTTACCATGCCAGTTAACCTACAAACTTGTACCTCTTTGGAGTGTTGGAGGAAACTGGAGCACCCAGAGAAAACCCATGTAGGTCACGGGGAGAACATACAAACTCTGTACAGACAGCACCCGTAGTCAGGGTCAAGGCCGGGTCTCTGGCGCCGTAAGGCAGCAACTCTACCGCTGTGCCACCGTGCCGTTCTGTACATGGAAGTTGCTGTTTTGCCACATTCTTCACCCCTTCCCATGTTAATGTGGGAAAAGCACTAACATCATTCAATCTGACATTGACAGGAGGCACACTTACCTTTCCATGAACTTCTGGGCCTGGTTGTATGGTAACTGAACAGGTTGGGCTAGGTGGCATCTGTAAAGATATTAATAACTTCAAGAGAAAGAAAGTTATAACGCAACCTCGGAAATAAGTTGGTTTTGATGAAAGGTCAGTTTAATCAATTAGTATCCATTTGCTTAATTCAGTGTCTCCATATGGGCATTGCTGGTAAAGCCATATTTATTACCAATAAATAATTGCCATTGAGAAAGTGTGGGAGGCATCTGCTTAAATCATTGGAGGGAATTCCAGCATTGACATCCCTTTGTGTAGAAGGAATGAGGATATGCTTCAGAATCAGGATGCGAGGTGTCAGGGAAGGGAGCGTCGGCAGGTGGCATTCCCATGCATCTACTGCCTCTAACCTTCTGGTGGTGTCGCTGGGGATGGGGATTTATGAGGTGCTGTCTCAGTCTTTACTATAAACCAATGTCCCATCATAAGGAGAGGCTCACGAAGCAAAACTTGTTGCATCAGGAAAAAGAAGATCAAAATTCCCTTCACTAAAAGAACAAAACTGGCAAGCAATCTCTCCTTTATTCTACACGGGAGTGTAGAATAAACTGAAATGATGTAAGTTACTCCGTTATAAATGATGTGCTTCAATTGATTTGAGCAGATTACATAACATGGAGCAGGATAGCACAGGAATGGGCCCTTCAGCCCACAAAGCTTATGCCAAACTTGATGCAAAGTTAAACTGATCTCATTTCTCTTCGTTCCATATCCCTCTATTCCTTGCACTTCCATGTGCCTAACTAAAAGCCTCTTCAATGCCACCATCATATCTGCCTCCACCACCACCCCTGGCAATGTTCCAAGCCCCCACCAGTCACTGTGTAAAAAACTTGCCCCACACATCTCCATTAAACTTACCCCCTCTCACCTTATTGACATGCCTAGTGTTGGATATTTCCACCCTGGGAAAAAGGGTCTCACTGTCTATCTATGCCTCTCATGATGTTGCATCATTCCATCAAGTCTCCCCTCAACCTCCGACATTCCAGAGAAAACACTCAAAGTTTATCCATACTCCCTTTGTAGCTGAAACCCTCTAATCCAGGCAGCATTCTGGTAAACCTCTGCGCTCTTTCCAAAGCATATCTTTCCTTTAATGGGGCATACAAAAATGCAAAATAGTCTAAATGTGGCCTATCCCAAGTCTTACAGACTTAAATGTTATACGTAATGTGGGGAGAGTGAATACAGAGCCTGTGACAAAATACTGAATGTATTGACGAAGGCTGAATAGGAGCAAAATTGGTGAATGAGGCTCACTAGTAAAAGATCAAAGGGGAGACATCATCCAATATTCTCTCTGGATCAGCCACTATGACGTTTTAATGAAGAAATCTTCCTGGTCCATAAGCAATAGAGCAGATGAAAGGCAATGAGAATCTTTGGATGTAAAGGGTAAAGGATTGTAGCACTGTTTTGTCAGGGGAAGCAGAATTCTGACCCACAATTTTCCTCCCTTCCGCCCCTCAATTCCATGAGCCAACAATCATAGTGGTGACCCTGCTCCATGTTTGCACTCCCACGAGCAAAGCTTGTCCGACCTCAGGCGCTTCCTAACCTGTGTTCCAATAACTATTCCAACCACTTGTACTTAAAGAGCCCACCTCAAAGCAAAAAGGGTAGCAGTTCTCTCTCAGTTTCTTATTCAGTTTCTCCTGCAATGGAGTCAGTTGCTTCTTGTTTTCTGGCAGTGATGGATAGACTTGGATGGCGTCAGTGTAGATATCCTTCCAGGAAACTCAGGCCCATGACGTCCAAATCTTCACATCCATATCGGAATGCACACGTCAATGGGAGTTGAGAGAGATTGATAAACAAGTACACTAACAATATTTTATGGTGATACCAAATGTGAACAGCATGTTCCATTCATACTTTCATGCTGCGTGTCACAGTGGGGCAGCTGGTAGGTTTGCAGCCTCACAGCGCCGGAGACCAGAGTTTAATCCTGACCACAGGTGTTGTTCATGTGCTGCTTGCTCATTCTCCCTGTCAAGGGTAGTCATTGAGTTCTCTGGTTTCTTTCCATATCCCAAAGACATGGGAGTTTTTAGTCATAGAATGATACAGTGTGGAATCAGGCCCTACGTGTCCACACCGTCCCATGCCTGCCTGCGCTTGGTCCATATCCCTCCAAACCTGTCCTATCCATGTACCTGTCTAACTGTTTCTTAAACATTGGCAGTCATGTTACTGAAAAAAGTAACACATGCTTTGAATTGAGTTATAAAACAAGTCCATGGAATCGAATGACCTCCTGTTCCTATTATCTAAAACTTTCAAACTTGGATTGCTATTGAAGGGACTACAGTATCACCAAGTCATCATAGTCATGAATTGCTCTGCCTATATCCGCTAATTTACTTTGTCCAAGTAACAATACTGATCTCATAAATGATCCATTCATTCTGGAGTCTCAATTCCTGAAAGGTTCTCTAAAAGAAATGCAAGTTCCCTTTTTTTTTTAAAACCCCCTTTTCACGGGGCGACTTGACGCAAGAGGTAACCAGAGTTTAACATCGTGGGAACCTCGTGCGGTAACAGTACGGCATTCGTGGACCACCGTGGCGCTAACGGCAGGTAATCATGTAACTTGGGCACTCGGGAGAAAATTCAAACATGTTTGAATTTGTCCAAGAGTGACTTGTACACTTGTGGTTGAGCATTGCAACATTTTATGAACGTAGTGGCCAGTGCGATATCCGTAGTAACTCTTGCGGTCACCGTAGGAACTCCTGCGAACGGTGAACCCGCAAGTTGGATAGAGTGAATCCAGCCAGTTTGCTATTTACATACAAATCTAATAAAACTAGCTAACAAGCATTTCATTAATGTCAGTGTGTCTCTTTTTGTCTGAAAGCAGTTTCTAACTGGAGGAACTCCGCGGGCCAGGCAGCATCTACGGAGGGAAATTGACAGGCGAGCCTTTCCTCAGGCTGCCTTATCTCTCTACCCCCCCAACTCCAACCCACACACACAAATGCTGGAGAAACTCAGCGGGTGCAGCAGCATCTATGGAACGAAGGAAATAGGCAACGTTTCGGCCCGAAAAGTTGTGTCCATCTTCGTTTTAATCCAGCATCTGCAGTTCCTTCCTGGCCGAACCCGATTGAAAGATGAGAGGCTGAGCGATAGAAATCATTCATTGAATTAAATAACTAGATACCTGTCTAATCGTGTCTACGGGATTGAACAGGCTAGATGGAGGAAGAATGTTCCCGATGTTCGGGGAGTCCAGAACCAGGGTCCCAGTTTTACAGTCCACCGTGGGAACTCTTTAATTACAGCGGGAAACCTTCAGTTTCCCAGGGGGTCAGGACGGGACTGGAGTTGGGAGGGAAAGGTGGGGGAGTTGAGGGAGAGGAGGGGGAGACAGATGGGGGTGTCTTCATTTACTGGCGGTGGGTGTCTGTCACTGAAACAGGCAGGTGAGATTTCGCATCCACCTTGTGTGTGCCTCTCTCTCTCTCTCTCTCTCTCCCTCCCTCCCTCTCACACAGGCATGAATGGAGGAACTCCGCGGGCCAGGCAGCATTTACGGAGGGAAATGGACAGGCGACCCATTCTTCAGGCTGCCTTATGTCTCTCTTCCCCCACCCCCCCCCAACTCCCACCCACACACGCGAATGCTGGAGAAACTCCGCGGGTGCAGCAGCATCTATGGAACAAAGGAAATAGACAACGTTTCGGCCCCGCTGCACCCGCTGAGTTTCTCCAGCATTCGTGTGGTGTGTGGGTGGGTGGGAGTTGGGGGGTGGGGGGGGGGGGGGGGGGGGGGGGAGAGACATAAGACAGCCTGAAGAATGGGTCGCCTGCCCATTTCCCTTCATAGATGCTGCCTGGCCCGCGGAGTTCCTCCAGTCATGCCTGTGTGAGAGGGAGGGAGGGAGGGAGAGGAGAGAGAGAGAGAGAGAGAGAGGCAGTCCTGGTCAGTCCTTTGAAGATAGACACCAGTTGCTTGGAGCAACTCAGCGGGACAGGCAGCATCTCTGGAGAGAAGGAACGGGTGGCGTTTCGGGTCGAGAGCCTTCTTCAGACTGAAAGTTTCACCTCTCAGTAGATCATAAAATAACACAATCATCACGGTCAATGTGAGACACAGTCTTTATTCATATTTGACAAAATAAAAAGACGACTTCTTGCACATATTGAGAGAAGGTGCATCACACCAAACAACATTTGTCTAAAAAAACACAGATTATTCTTCAGCTCATTAAAGAGCTCGGGTGAAAAAAAACAATATAGTGTGTGACAACAAAGTAACATCATTTGTGCCACGTGATTAACTACACTACAGTCCACGATGTTGATTCGGGAAAGATCGGGAGACGGACAAGTCACTCGCACAAATGACAGAATTGCCGAGTACCGTGGGAACTCTTTACTCTACCCCCGTTATATCGTGTGATATCGTGCTAGACCACGACCACTCCATTCTGGCTACATCTTGCGTCAAGTCGCCCCGTGAAAACTAGCCATGAGGCTCGGCTGGATCAGGCGCTGATCCAGGAGGTCGAGTGTGTGGACCGAATGTGGCCTGCAGCGGCACTGAACGGTGGAGCAGCAGTGGCCAGGCCAACCCTGCAACGCCACCAGGACAACAGGCCTTGATGGCCAGGTTAAGAACTCTTCACTCATAACAACTTAAACTTGAAAATAGGGCCAAAATCTAGTGAGTCTTGTATACTGTCTCAGTGTACTATTCCTATACACTGTATGTAATCTAAAATTGTGTTTATGGATTATAATACTTTTACTGAACTATAGACAAAAAATAATTTCACTGTACCACGGGACATGTGACAATAAAGAACCATTGAACCATTGGTTTTATTTTTCTTGAGGGAAAAGAAATGTCTTTTATGGAGCATTATTTTGAATGTGTGTATATGAAAATGAGAAATGTAAATATTGTTCAGTTTAATGTAATATTTCCCATATGTTTGCGGACAGCTAGCATGTAGACAACGCGGAGCTGATTTATGTTAAAGTTCCTGAAAGTATAAGTCTCTAAGTTGTTCATGGTCAATAATTTTCACCTGTGCAGCTTTTAGAGTAAGGAATGATTTTGGAAATGCTGTGGGTCTGAAACAGAAAAGGGTGCAACTATGGTTTGTGGTGTTTTGTCACAGTGACAAGTACAGAGCATATTCATCAGTTCAACAGAGCAGAATTAAACCCCTTTCTCACGGGGCGACTTGACGCAAGTTAACCAGAGTTGAACATCGTGGGAACCTCTTGCGATAACCGTACGGCATTCGTGGACCACCGTGGAACACCGTGGCGCTAACGGCAGGTACTCGTGTAACTTGGTGACTCGGGAGAAAATTCAAACAAGCTTGAATTTCTCCAAGAGTGACTTGTATACTTGTGGTTGAACATTGCAACATTATATGCACGTAGTGGCCAGTGCGATATCCGTACTGACTCTTGCGTGTACCGTGGGAACTCCTGCGTACGGTGAACCCGGAAGCTGGACAGAGGGGACAGAAGGCGAGTAAAAATTGTCTTCTGTGGGATTGAATTTAAAAAATAAAGATTTGCATCCGCATATGGACATCAACTTATTCATGTTATGTTAATGAGATTCAAGAAAATAACTATAATCTTTAAAAGGGACTTTACTAAAAGGTCCCGCATTTTTATGGTCCGTGAGAAATTTTTCACATGTACTTCTTTGAGAGATACAGCTCGGAGTCCTCGCCGACCAGCGATCGATGCCTTTCCGAAGTCCGGAACGCTACCAATCAATGTTCTCCAGAGACCCGTGTAAAGGAGTGAACTGCACATGCTGGTTTAAAATGAAGACAGACACAAAAAGCTGGAGTAACTCAGCGAGTCAAGCAGCATCTCTAGAGAAAAATAGGTGATGTTTCGGGACGAGACACATCTTCAGACTCAATTCTGATTAGGATGTCTGAAGAAGGGTTCCGATTTGAATCACCACCGATTCTTTTTCTCCAGAGAAGCTGCCTGACCCGCTGACTTACTCCAGCTTTTTATGTTTTTCTTCCCAGATCTGACTTACCTGCTGAGTTACACCAACATTTTGTGTCCTTTTGTGCGTATTAACCAGCATCTGCAGTTCCTTTAGACATTACCCAACTTCAGATTTTAGAGATATAGCGTGGAAACAGGCCCTTCGGCCCACCGAGTCCGCACCGACCACCTATTCTTATACACTCCAGGGACAATTTTACAATGTTACCGAAGCCGATTAACTTACAAACCTGTAATCTCTGGAGTGTGAGAGGAAACCGGTGCCCCCATGGTCAGGATCGAACTCTAGGGCTGTGAGGCAGCAACTCTACCACTGTGCCGCATGTAGTCAGATTTAATAAATTGCTGGTGTTGCTTCCAAAGACAGAGGCACTTATAATATTAGATCAGAATTGCATCTTTCCGCTAATAGTCAATTATTAGTCAATAATAATCAATTATTGTTGGTGACATTTCACCTACGAATATCAGACTATTTTCTCAGAGGTAAGGGCCAATTAGGCATAGCAAAAGGTATGAACACTTTTAAACATTTTTTTCCGACTATTTTGTCAAATGCAAATACAGGGAGAATGATCAAAGTGCTCACATGGCTCACTCTGTTAGAAGCGTTCTGAGTTTAAATGTTCTGTGTATTCCTTCTTAAAGTATAAATTTTTGTGTGGCCAGGGGTGCGATTGTGAACAGCTGGGAAAAAAGTGACATCATTTGTGCCACGTGATGATTTAATTACACTTGACAGTTTACAATGTTGATTCAAGATTTAACGAGAAAGCTCGGGAGACGGACAAGTCACTCGCACAAATAACAGAAATGCCGAGTACTGTGGGAATGCTTTGTCTACCCCCCCCGTTATATCGTGTGATATCGTGTTAGACCACGACCACTTCACTCTGGTCACATCTTGCGTCAAGTCGCCCCGTGAAAAAGCCCCATTAGGCCTTTCAGCCCATCACGGCTACTCCACCATTCAATCATGGCTGATCTATCTTTCTCTCTCAATCCCATTCTCCTGCCTTCTCCCCATAACCCCTGACACCCCTACAAATCAAGAATCTGTCAATCTCCATTTTTAATACATTCATACCATCCAGTTCATGTTTTTATGCGTGGAAGTTGGGTGATCTGCATAAAACAGGCAAGATCTTGGTTGAGAAGGCACAAATAGCATTTACTTGTTTAGTTTAGAGATACAGTGTCGAAACAGGCCCTTTGGCCTACCGAGTCCACGATGAGCATTGATCACCCATTTGCGCTAGTTATCCAACTACACATTAGGGACAATTTACAGAGGCCAATTAACCAACAAACCTGCACGTTTTTGGGATGTGGAATGTGGACCTGAGCACACAGTGAAAACCCACGTGGTCAGAGGCAGAACGTGCAAACTCCACACAGACTGCACCCCAGGCGCTGTGAGGCAGCAGCTCTACCACTGCATCACTGCTGTAACATGCCAGCACATTCCCTCACTGGAATCTCAATGACAATCGCTTTTGCACTTGAATTGCAAGGTGAAATTTGTGAGAAGATTCACTGCTGTCAACACCGAGAGAGAGCATGAAATCCAGTTTGGATCAAAGCTGCTCCTTCCATTTCGCTAGTCTTTTGTTTCAGAGACTACGTTGCTCACTCAATCAGAGATACCCACTATTGCATCAGAATGTACCACCACATTACATGCTGTGGTGATTCTGCACCAATGGACACTACCCTGAGTGTAAGAGAACTGATTTAAGGAGTGTAAACATTCAGTGCTGGAAACATTCAACAAGGTAGGCAGCATCCGTGGAAAGAGAAACAGACTTCATATTTCAGACGCTTCAGATCTGAAATTTTAACTTTGTCGGAAACAAAGTGCTGGAGTAACTCAGCAGGCCTGGCAGCATCTCTGGAGAACATGGATGGATGAAGTTTCAGGACTAGACCCTTCTTCAGACTGATTGCAATGTTTCAGGCTGAGAGCCAAAACATTGCCTATCCATGTTCTCCAGAGATGCTGCCTGCCCTATTGAGTTATTCCAGCACTTTGTGTCCTTTTGTGTATTAGCAGTTCTTTGTTTCTACATTAACTCTGTTTTTCTTCCCATAGATGCTGCCCAACTTGCTGAGTGTTTCCACTTTGTCCTGTTTTTACTTCAGATTTCCAGTACGTGCAGCTGTTTTTAACTTTTGGCGGAAAAAATGGCTCATCTCACAGAGCTAACACCTCAATAATCCCAATAATCCAAGGACAAGTCCTTTCCTGCAAAGGATTCAAGGTCAAATTTGGAGGTGAGTGATGGGAAGCACCCTGGAGAAGCAGTTGTTCAACATGTTGAATCACAGTGTGTCATCAATAGTCCTTGTACATCAGTCCTTGTTCATCAGTCTATGAAAGTAAGCATGCAGGTACAGCAGGCAGTGAAGAAAGCAAATGGCATGTTGGCCTTTATAACAAGAGGAATCGAATATAGGAGCAAAGAGGTCCTTCTGCAGTTGTACAGAACCCTAGTGAGACCACACCTAGATTATTGTGTGCAGTTTTGGTCCCCTAATTCTTGCTATTGAGGGAGTGCAGCGTAGGTTTACAAGGTTAATTCCCGGGATGGCGGGACTGTCATATGCTGAAAGAATGGAGCAGCTGGGCTTGTGCACTCTGGAGTTTAGAAGGATGAGAGGGTATCTCATTGAAACACATAAGATTGTTAAGGGCTTGGACACACTAGAGGCAGGAAACATGTTCCCGATGTTGGGGGCGTCCAGAACCAGGGGCCACAGTTTAAGAATAAGGGGTAAGCCATTTAGAACGGAGACGATGAAACACTTTTTGTCACAGAGTGGTGAGTCTGTGGAATTCTCTGCCTCAGAGGGCGGCGGAGGCAGGTTCTCTTGATGCTTTCAAGAGAGAGTTAGATAGGGCTCTTAAAATAGCGGTCAGGGGATACGGGGAGAAGGCAGGAACGGAGTACTGATTGGGGATGATCAGCCATGATCACATTGAATGGCGGTGCTGGCTCGAAGGGCCAAATGGCCTACTCCTGCACCTATTGTCTATTGTCTAATCAGTGGTCAGCAGATAGAGCAGAGTTGGCCAGTGTGTTTCAGTATCGTGTTCCCCGTGGAAAAGTAAACCTTGTCCCACAATCAAAGCCTGAAAAGGACAACGTGTCAGCTCAGCATCCTTCCTTTTTCTGTCCTTTAGGTGCTCTGGATCAATCAATACACTGCACACCTGCAAGAAACAAGCCAATATAACTTCAAAAGTAACTGTGAGAGCACGTCCTATTCACCCAAAAAATGTGTTTCTGATTTCCATTTTTCATTTGCCTGGAGTTCTGATAGGCTCAATTGTGATCAATTGTTTCTTAAATAAATGTGCCACAGTCCCTTTATCGCTCATGCTGAAACACAGAAAGCAGAAGACATTTTTTTAATGTGTTCGGAAGCGTAGATGGTAAGGGCAGTTTTTCTTGTCCACCATAAGTTGTGCTTGAACTGAGCAACTTAGGCGGAGGGTGAAAGTCAACCACATAAAGTCTTGACTGAGCATTCATCAAAATGCCACAGACCGAGTACGGGTTTGAAAGCTTAATAGACACAAGAACACAAGAAAATAGGAATAGGAATAGACCACCAGGTATTCCAAGCCTGCCCAGCCTTTTAATATGATCGTTGCTGATCTATCTTGGCTTTAACTCTTCTTTTGTGCTATTTCTCAATGCCCCTCTATTTCTCAAATATTTATCCATCTCTCGGCGGGCATATCCTGGCAAGCCGCTGCCAGAGCCACGGACGGGCCCAGCTTGGTGCCCACGGACAGAGGACCGAGGATCCACCCAGAGGGCCCAGCTCACCCGCCCAGAGTGGAAGAAGTCAGACAGAGGGCCGGTAAGCAGACCGGCTGTAGGAGGGAATGCACTACACCCACACTGGAGGCCTTGCAACAGCCTGGGGCTTGGCTGGACCGGGCACCGCTCCAAGCGGTCGAGTGTGTGGACCTGGCGTGGCCTACAGTGTTGGAGCAGTGGCTTAGCCGGGCCGTCCCAGCAACACCGCCAGGACAACAGGCCTTCATGGTCAGATCAAGAATCCTGCACTTACAAACTGGGACTTGAAAATGGCACCAAACAGGCAACTCTGTATACTGTGTAGGAAGGAACTGCAAATACTGAAGGTTTAAACTGAAGAGAGACACAAAAAGCTGGAGTAACTCAGCGGGTCAGACAGTTTCTCTGGAGAAAAGCAAAAGGATGCGTTTCGGGTCGAGACCCGTCTTCAGTTTGAAGAACCAAAATGAAGAAGAGAAATTAGAATTCTCTGCCTCAGAGGGTGGTGGAGGCCGGTTCGCTGGATACTTTCAAGAGAGCTATATAGGGCTCATAAAACCACTTTTGACCATTAGGGAGACTGACAAAAACCTCCTGGAACCGCACAGAATCCTTGGGTGGGGCGCAAGGTCTCCAGAGGTTTCCGTTCGGGTTTCCTTAGTGGGACAGGGGCTTAACGGTAAAAAGACCCTAATGGGACTAATCTACAGGCCCCCAAACAGTAGCCTGGACATAGGGCGCAAGTTGATCAGGAGGTAAAATTGGCATGAGGTAAAAGTAATGCTGTGGTTGTTATGGGAGATTTCAACATGCAGGTAGACTGGGAAAATCAAGTTGGTACTGGACCCCAAGAAAGGGACTTTGTAGAGTGCCTTCGTGATGGATTCTTTGAACTGCTTGTATTGGAGCCTACCAGGGAGAAGACAATTCTGGATTTAGTGTTATGTAATGAACCGGATTTGATAAAGGAACTTGAGGTTAATGAGCCATTAGGAGGCAGTGACCATAACATGGTCAGGTTTAATCTACAATTGGACAGGGAGAAGGGTAGATCGGAGGTGTCAGTGTTGCAGTTGAATAAAGGGGACTATGGGGCCATGAGGGAGGAGCTGGCCAAAGTTGACTGGAAAGATACACTAGCAGGGATGACAGTGGAACAAAAATGGCTGGTATTTCTAGGAATAATACAGAAGATGCAGGATCAGTTCATTCCTAGGAGGAAGAAAGATTCCAAGGGGAGAAAGGGACGACCGTGGCTGACAAGGGACGTCAGGGACAGTGCAAAAATTAAAGAGAAGAAGTACAACGTAACAAAGATGAGCGGGAAGCAAGAGGATTGGGTAATTTTGAAAGAACAACAGAAGATAACCAAAAAGACAATACGGGGAGAAAAGATGAGGTACGAAGGTAAGCTAGCCAAGAATATCAAGCAGGATAGTAAAAGCTTATTTAGGTATGTGAAGAGGAAAACATTAGTTAAGACCAAAGTTGGACCCTTGAAGACGGAAAAAGGTGATTATTATGGGGAACAAGGAAATGGCAGATGAGTTGATCAGGTATTTTGGATCTGTCTTCACTAAGGAGGACACAAACAATCTTCCTGATATAGTAGTGGCCAGAGGATCTGGGTTGACAGAGGAACAGAAGGAAATCCACATTAGGCAGGAACTGGTGGTGGATAGACTGATGGAACTGAAGGCTGATAAATCCCCAGGGCCTGATGGTCTGCATCCCAGGGTACTTAAGGAAAGTGGCTCTAGAAATCGTGGATGCATTAGTGATAATTTTCCAATGTTTTATAGACTCAGGATCAGTTCCTGTGGATTGGAGGGTAGCTAATGTTATCCCACTTTTTAAGAAAGGCGGGAGAGAGAAAATTATAGACCAGTTAGCCTGACATCGGTGGTGGGGAAGATGCTGTAGTCAATTATAAAAGATGAGATGAGGTACCTTTTTCACACAAAGGGTGGTGGGTGTATGGAACAAGCTGCCAGAGGAGGTAGTTGGGGCTGGGAGTATCCCATCATTTAAGAAACTGTTAGACAGGTACATGGATAGGACAGGTCTGGATAGATATAGACCAATCGCCGGCAAGTGGGACTAGTGTAGCTGAGACATTGCTGGCCGGTCTGGGCGAGTTGGGCCAAAGGGCCTGTTTGGCATAGACTCGGTGCCTGTTTCCATGCTACTGCATATCTCAAAATTAAATTTAACAAATGTGTGACTTGTCCATGTTAGCTCTTCTAAGTATTAGTGGATGAGGTCTGTCCATGTTGAGGGTGTTAAGCATTTGATGTTTTCATTTCAGATTTACACCTTTTGCTACAAATTACTTTTACACTAACCTTCTGATTGGGGCTGGTCTATTTGAAGACTCTTCAAATTGAGAAAGAAAATATTACACAAGAGCATGTAGCTTTCCTTCATTCATCTTGAAATATCATTACTGGCTCTTGCAATGAACAAAATAAAGTCAATTAAAATCTTATCAGGCCAGGCTCACTTGGTATATAGGCGATCACTGCACTTGTTAAAAGCACTGAAACTTCCATTAGCTTAATTCAAAACTTTCCAATAATCTAACAATTAATATGATTTATTTACTCATTCTAATTCTGATTTTGATAATTGGGTTCAAGTTCAACATTTGCTTTTCCAGCCTCTTAGGTTATCCAGTAATTTTTCATCGACTTTCCATATTTTGGTAATTACAGGCCCACTAGTGGAACAGACTAGGCCCAGAGAGCACAGCCTCAGAATAAAAGCCTCCGAGAAAGGAGACGAGGAGGAAGTTCTTCAGACAGAGTTTATTGAATTTGTGGAATTCATTGCC
>NW_026575698.1:0-35882 GCF_028641065.1 Leucoraja erinaceus | reverse complement strand
CCCAAAACTCCTCCCTCCCGCTTCTCTTCTTTTCTCTATATCGTCCACCCTACTTCAAACCCGATATCGCCTTCCCTCCCTTCTCTCACATTTCTTCCTACCTCAACCCGTCCTCTCTCTATCTTCTCTCTTCGCTCTCTCTCTCTATCCTAGTCTCTCTTCTCCTCTATCTCTCTCACTTCCTATCTCTACTCTCTAATCTCGATCTCTCTCCTCTCTCTCTCTCTCGCGATCTCTAATCTCTCTATCTATATATCTCTATCTGCTCTCTCTCTCTCTCTATCCTCTCTATCTCTCTCTCTCTCGCTCTAGCATCTAGTCTCTACTCTCTATCTCCCGCTCTCTCCTTATATCTCCTACCCTCCCTATCTATATAGATATATCTCTATCTAATCTCTCTATCTAATACTTTCCTCCACCCTCACCATCTTACACCCCGGAGGCCAAGCGCTCTCTAGTATATCCTCTATCGTTCTATCTCATACGTATCTATCTATTATATCTCTCTCTCTCTATCTCTCTCTCTCTCTCTCCCCTTCAAACGCACACAACAGTGCGAGAGAGTGTGTGTTGGAAAGAGATGGAATGAGAAAGGTGTTGGAAGAGAGAGAGGGGAGGAGAGAGAATGCGAGAGAGAGAAGGTGGAGAGAGAGAGGGGGAGAGACAGGAGGAGAGAGGGAGAGGGAGGAGGGGGGGGAAGAGAGAGAGAGATGGAGAGGTGGAGAGAGTGATGGGAAAACAGAGAGGGCGAGAGAGAAGGGAGGGAGAGAGACGGGGAATGAGAGAGGTGGAGAAGGAGAGAGAGAGAGAGAGCAGAGAGTGGGGAGAGGGTGTGCGTGTGTATGTGTGTGTGTGGCAGGGGAAAGGCTGTGGGAGGGCGGCGGAGGGTTGTTGTGGCAGGGGGAGAGTGGTAGGGGGAGGACGTGTGAGGGGGGTCGGAATTCGGAATCGGAGTTCTACGACTGGGTTTGTATTCACGGAGTTTCATCGAAGGGCTGAAATGGTCTCTACTCCTGCACCTATTGTCTATGTTTCTATGTGTCTAATGGGGGGCGGTGATGTTGGTGAGAGTGTGGTAATGGGGGCGGTGGTGGTTCTCGTGGGAGGGTGTGGTGGGTGGGTGGGTCCAGAAACTGCCGGAGATTCGGTGGGGCAGGTGGGTGGATCTTCGGTGGGTGGATCTTTGTGGCGGAATCGGAGGTCACCAGGGTCACAAGAGTCATCTGTGGACCAGTTCACTGAGGATCCTCAGTGTGTTGGGGAGAGAGGGGGCGGGGGGAGCAGATGGGATGGAGTGGGAACGGATTCCTAAACCCCCGCGACGCTGAGTGCATTTTACAATCAGAGAAACGGGCGATTTCACCAATTGTTTGAACTGCTGCCTGAACTTAGTCTGGGTGAGGACGTAAAGAGCCGTGTTTGTGCAGCAGCTCAGCATCTGCAACATGAAGCCCAGTTCGCCAATGAGGGGGTGTGGATAGCCCACGCTAGGAATTAAATAATACAGTCTGTACCACACAACATTTACCGCATAGACCGCCCACAACACGATGAAATTCCCCGAGATGACCAGCAGTAAAATGAGGGATTTCCTGCGGCTCTCCATCTCCGGGTCTCTGCCACTCTCCCCACTGCTGGGACCCCGCAATCTCCTGCGGGATCTGCTCGCCACTAACACGTATCTGATGGTCAAAGTGTTGAACACAACAATGAGGACAAATGGCATCACGGGGGTGATGAGATACTGGAGAAACTCCCCGATTCCCCAGGCCAGTGAGAAAGTAACATTGGGTCTTTCCCAACAAAACCAGGGCTCATTAAATAGTCTGTACCAACGGCCCAACATAAAATACCAGTAGATGTTCTTTAAACAGCTCAGCACGGTCACTGTCCCCAGAACCACAGCCGCTGTTCTCTCGGTGCAATAGTTTGTTTTCAACTTCTGGCAACAAATGGCCACAAATCGATCAAAGGTGAAGGTGACGGTGAACCAGACAGAACAGTCGATGACGGCGTAAAGGAAGAAGGCGTGGTAATTACACACTGGGACATACCACACGAACCGAAATGCTTGCCGGTAAACAATGGGAATCTGCCTCATTATCAGATCGACAATAATGACCAATAGATCGGCCGCTGCCATGGCCATCAGGTAGCGAGTGACACCAGTGGAGAGACCGCACTTTCCCCAGGACAGGACCACAATGGTCAGCGTGTTCACTGTGAGGAGGGAGGGAAGTAAACAGAGACATGACACACAGCCAGTGGACAAAGCAAACTCGGCAGATTAATCGAGGCGAGGGGGAAATCAAATGTACAATCCCGTTCTGGGATTTATACCGGATCCCGCCACTGCCGCTTCTCACCTGCTGTTGCGCGGGAATTTGGACGTCGACTTACCTGGAAGAGCAACAAGGGCTAGCACGGGATAAAGGACAGGCTGTATAAGTCTGAGTGCAGAGTAGATTCGCTCATTTAAGCTGTACCAAGGACTTAAAACATAGTCAGCCCAATGGAAAACTCCCTTCTCCATGGCGGTAACTTCCCAGTCTAACGTTTTCACAGACCGATCCACTTGTGTAACACCGCACGCACTCTCTCACTGTTCCCCGATTACACTCGGTGACATTCACTTCACTCTCTAATATTCCCGGATTCCGAAACATCCATCTAACATCCCCCTTTATTGTCCACAGATTCCCAATGGGTTTTCTCCCTCTGTGGATGGAGCTGCTGCTCTCTGTCTGTCTGTCGGTGACGGGCGGGATGATCTCACCAACACTCACATATCCCAGCAACAACAGGAATGGTTTATATTGGGAACTGGGAAATCTCCAGTGGGTGGGTGACACAACCGGGCTCCGTGTAGTCTGACGTTAGTTACACTCACTGAACAAACATCTACTGTTAACTCTTTTGTGTCCGGGCACAAAGTGCCTCCCTCACGGAAAGGGCACCAGTCATCATGGGTGATGATATCCAGTCTATATGTTCTGTCTAGTGGACAGTTAGTGCCGGGGGAGAGAGGGAGCAATCTACAGGCCTGGTACAATCCGCACCATCTCTCCGCAATCTCCATAATCGTGAGCAGTCGCCTGAAATCCCAATGTTCAGTTTATTCGTTTCAATTGACGAGTGCATTTCGGGAATCTTCATTCATTTAATCTGACATCTTGGAATATAGAAACATAGAACATAGGTGCAGGAGTAGAGGCCATTCGGCCCTTCGAGCCTGCACCATTCGCCATTCAATATGATCATGGCTGATCATCCAACTCAGTATCCTGTACCTGCCTTCTCTCCATACCCCCTGATCCCTTTAGCCACAAGGGTCACATCTAACTCCCTCTTAAATATAGCCAATGAACTGTGGCCTCAACTATCTTCTGTGGTAAAGAATCCCACAGATTCAGCACGCTCTGTGTGAAAAATGACTTTCTCATCTTGGTCCTAAAAGATTTCCCCCTTATCCTTAAACTGCGTGTCCCCTTCATCTGGACTTCCCCAACATCGGGAACAATCTTCCTGCATCTAACCTATCCAACCCATTAAGAATTTTGTAAGTTTCTCGAAGACCCCCCCTCAACTTTCTAAATTCTAGCGAGTACAAGCCGAGTGTATTCAGTCTTTCTTCATATGGAAGTCCTGACATCCCAGGAATCAGTCTGGTGAACCTTCTCTGTACTCCCTCTATGGCAATAATGTATTTCCTCAGATTAGGAGACGCAAACTGTACGCAATACTCCAGGTGTGGTCTCACCAAGACCATGTACAACTGCAGTAGAAACTCCCTGCTCCTATACTCAAATCCTTTTGCTATGGATGCTAACATACCATTCGCTTTCTTAGAAACATAGATGATGGATAGGACAGGTCGATGGCCACCACGTTGTTTAATCTCCTACATTCCTGGGCTTTCGAAGTGCCGAACCAGGCCCTGTGGCAACCGTTCATTATGGTCTCTACCTTAGACTTGTAGAAGATCGGGAGAACATTCACCACCACACCGATGTCCTTTCTGCTCGACTCTAACACAGTCAAGTCGGTTGACTTTATTTATGATTCAATCAATTTGTTGGGTCCACGACAGATCTTCAGAAATATTCACGGCAAGGAACATAACGTTGTTGACTCTCTCTCTCCACCATCGAACCGTGGATGAAGACAGGTTAATCCATCCTCGGCCTTCCTCTTCTAAAATCAGCAATATACCACTTGCCCGTGGGAAACACATTGACGAAGGGCGTGTGAGGTGTCGTGGATCGGACCAGGGGGGTAGGATGGAATCCAGGTATGTGGAAAGTAATTCAGTGGGGGCAAGAACACGCTGAAACAATGGGTCTACCTGGACAGTCAGAAGAAGCACGTTGGGACTGGGTTCCAAATGCTGTGCCTATTTTCATGAAGGGCTGCAAGGAACATGCGGGGAACTATAGGCCGGTAAGGTTAACATCTGTAGTTGGTAAATTGCTGGAGAGTATTCTGTGGGGTAGGATATGAATGAATGAATGAATGAGTGAATGAGTGAATGAGTGAATGAATGTATAAATGCATGAATGAATGAATGAATGCATGAATGTATGAATGAATGAATGAATGAATGAATGATTGAATGAATGATGAATGAATGAATGAATGAATGAATGATGAGTGAATGAATGAATGAGTGAATGTATGGATGACTGAATGAGTGAATGATGATTTGATTGAGTGAATAAATGAATTAATGTATGAATGGATGAGTGAATGAATGAGTTCATTGGCCAAGTAGACACATACAATGATTTAGCCTTGGTGAATTTACAGGCATTTGGGTGGGCAAGGGCTGATTAGGGACTGTCAGCATAGTTTTGTATGTTGGAGGTCGAATCTCACAAATATAATTGATTTTTTCGAAGACGTGAGAAAAAAGGTTGATGTAAGCAGAGCTGTGGATGTTGTGTACATGGACTTTATAAAAAGAGGAATCGAATATAGGAGCAAAGAGGTCCTTCTGCAGTTGTACAGGGCACTAGTGAGACCACACCTGGAGTATTGTGTGCAGTTTTGGCCTGTTGGTCTTCATCACAAGAGGAGTTGAGTAAAGGAGCAAAGAGGTCCTTCTGCAGTTGTACAGGGCCCTGGTGAGACCACACCTGGAGTATTGTGTGCAGTTTTGGTCCCCTAATTTGAGGAAGGGCATTCTTGCCATTGTGGGAGCCCAGCGTAGGTTCACCAGGTTAATTCCTGGGATGGCGGGACTGTCATATGCTGAGAGAATGGAGCGGCTGGGCTTGTACATTCTGGTGTTTAGAAGGATGAGAGGAGATCTCATTGAAACGTATAAGATTGTTAAGGGTTTGGGCACGCTAGAGGCAGGAAACATATTCCCGATGTGGGGGAGGTCCTGAACAAAGGGCCACCGTTTAAGAATAAGGGGTCGACCATTTAGAATGAAGACGAGGAAACACGTTTTCTCATAGAGAGTTGTGAGTCTGTGGAATTCTCTGCCTCAAAGTGCGGTGGAGGCCGGTTCTCTGGATGCTTTCAAGAGATTGCTAGACAGGGCTCTTAAAATAGCGGAGTCAGGGGATATGGGGAGAAGGCATGAACGGGGTCCTGATAGGGGATGATCAACCATGATCACATTGAATGGATGTGCTGGCTCGAAGGGACGAATGGCCTCTACTCCTGCACCTGTTGTCTATTGACTTCAGTAAGACGTTTAATAATGTACCACATGTTAGGCTGCTCTGGAAGGTTAGATCGCATGGGATCCAAAGAGAGACTGCTGAATGGGTAGCAAATTGGCTGCATGGAAGGAAGCAGACTGATGGTGGAAGGTTGCTTCTCAGACTGGATGCCTGTGACTAGTGGTGTGCCTCAGGGTTCAGAGTTGGGCCAGTTACTGTTCCAGCCCTATCATTGTCAGCAACCATTCAGTGGTGCTACAAATTAATGCCAGTGCTCATGGTTGGGGTGCTACTAATTCCATCTCTAGTTGTGGAGAGAGATGGGGATGCACAAGAGGCATCATTGCTTCAGATACATGGCATAAACTACTTGGGAACGTAGGGTGCATTCTGTGGTCTAAAATCATACTGTTCAGAAATGCATCACTTGCATGTTAAACTACAGATTGATAACATCACCGTGGTGGCATATATTAACTGTATGGGTGAAATCAATTCGGCATCATGTGATAATCCGGCTAACACAATTTGGCAATGGTGTATTCAGAAAAGTGTTTGGATATCAGCTAGTTTCCTACCAGGAAACCTCAAATTCAATGACAACATCGAATGGATGTTGGACCGCAAAGTGTTTGCTGATATTGTAGCACGATATCAAACACCAGATATCGATCTATTTGCATCTCGGCTTAATCATCAGTTGCTAAACTATGTTTCTTGGGAATCAGACATGGGGCATCAGCGATGGATGCCTTCTTGCTGCATTGGGGGAAATTGTTTTTTCTATGCATTTCTGCCTCATCAGTCCTGTATTACACAAAATACAACAAGACTCGGCGTCTGGTATTTTGGTAGTGTCCGATTGGCCTACTCAACCATGGTTCCCTGTGATTCTTGTTATGGTTTTAGAACCATACATCTCCGTTCCGAAACGACCAGATTTGTAGGTTCATCCCGTAATGGGGGAAAGCCATCCATGCCATAATAGGACACATTTGCTGATTTGTAGAATCTTAAGAAACCATTTCTGGACCTGGGACCAACGGACTGAACAATGAACATATCGGGTCTACATCAGGAAGTGGGAGAAACTGTTCAAGCAACAACATCACTTACTGTACGACGAACATAACCTCTGTGCTGGAATTCCTGGCTAGCCCCACTATGATGAGGTGCTCAGTTATAGTGCCATAAACGGCTCCAGAAGTGCCCTTACAGCAAATATGTGGCAAAGATCAGAGCATCATTCTGTCGGGACCCACCCCTCGTAACTAAACTTATGAGGGATATTTTAATATCAATCCCCAAGGACAAGGTATTCCCAAATATGGGATGTGAGTATAATCCTAACATTACTGAGGAATTGGTCACCAGCAACAGCTTTGTCCCTGCATAGACTAACATATAAAATAGTCATGCGATGGCATTGGTCTAAGCACATAGAGTTCAGTCGTTACATAAACTAAGGCTGGATAGTATCACCACTTCAACGAGTAAAATAACCTTTTACATCCACGGATTAGTTAAACAGAACAGACCGGGAACGTCAGGCCTCTCAATAGAATTCAGAGCATACCCAATAGATGATCTCTATGCATTACGTGACATTAATTCTTATACATAGAGAACACTAAACAACTCAGAGGCAATGAGATGACATTACTGATCAGCCACTAACAGGCCCATAATAGGGTATCGGTACAAACAATTTACAGATGGCTGAAACAGGTTTTAACGGCTGCTGGGGTGGATACTATCATATTCAAATCTCATACCACTAGGGCTGCAGCTACATCAGCAGCTAAGGAATTGGACGTACCTATGGACCAAATCCTGGGAACAGCTGGATGGTCATAAGAGAAAACTTCTCAACTATATTACAATAAACCAATGGTTAAACCTGTGACATTTGCAGAATCAATTTTAAGTTCTGTATCATGTTTTACCTCATAAGATAGGTTCTATAATTTTGTTAGTTAATAAGTACATCATGGGTTTTCAATGTCGGATTCATGTTTGAGACGTTAAAACAATTCCTCCCTTAGTCAATTAATCAATCAATCAATCAATGAATCAAATTGTATTTATAACGCACACTTAAAAACAACTCACGTTGATCACGGTGCTGTACAGGTAAAAAGGTGAAATCACAGTAAAAGGCTAAAAACAAAACAGACATAACGTAGAAGAGACATAAAGGAAATAAATAAAACTATATCATGAGGACACCACGCCAGGAGGGAACGCTATGGCGCAAAAGCGTGTTTTAAGTTGGCGTTTAAAAGAGTCGACAGAGGGGGAAGATCTTATGGGGAGAGGGATGCTGTTCCACAGTTTGGGGGTTGTGACAGCAAAGGCTCGGTCACCACTGCGCCTTAACTTGGCGCATGGGACAGCCAGGAGACCTTGGTTAGACGACCTGAGGGCCCTGGGGGTGGAGTAGGGTGTTATGAGGTCTGAAATGTAGGGCGGAGCCAGGCCATTTAGGGCCTTAAAAACAAAAAGAAGAATTTTAAAATCTATTCTGAATCGTACTGGGAGCCAGTGGAGAGAGGCTAGAACAGGGGTTATGTGGTCTCTCTTCCGGGTACCGGTCAGGAGCCTAGCAGCGGCGTTCTGGACCAGTTGTAACCATATATAACCATATAACAATTACAGCACGAAAACAGGCCATCTCGGCCCTACAAGTCCGTGCCGAACAACTTTTTTTCCCCTTAGTCCCACCTGCCTGCACTCATACCACAACCCTCCATTCCCTTCTCATCCATATACCTATCCAATTTATTTTTAAATTATACCAATGAACCTGCCTCCACCACTTCCACTGGAAGCTCATTCCACACCGCTACCACTCTCTGAGTAAAGAAGTCCCCCCCTCATATTACCCCTAAACTTCTGTCCCTTAATTCTGAAGTCATGTCCTCTTGTTTGAATCTTCCCTATTCTCAAAGGGAATAGTTGTAGGCGGGACATGGACGACTGACTAATCCCACTGTACGTGGCAGTGCAGTAGTCCAGTCGGGACGAAATGTAGGCGTTGATAACCTTCTCAAGGCCATTAAAAGTCAAAGAGCACTTTATTTTTGCAATAGTGCGGATTTGAAAGAAACTGGCCCGTACTGTTGCGTTGACCTGCTTGTCGAACTTCAAGGCGGAGTCAAGTATCACACCAAGGTTTCTGAGATGGGGTTGAACCAGAGTGGAAAGTTTGCCTAAACTGTTAGCCAACAATTTGGTCGAGTTTGAGTGACCAAAAAGGAAAATTTCAGTTTTATTTTCATTTAGCTGCAGGAAGTTATGTGCCATCCAGGACCTGATGTCCTCAAGGCAGTCTGTAAGCCTTTTAACGTTACCAGGTTCATTTGGTTTGAGGGGGAGATATAGCTGTGTGTCATCAGCATAACAGTGAAAGGAAATGTTATGGTTCTGGATGATTTTACGAAGGGGAAGCATGTCAAGAGTCAAGAGAGTCAAGAGTCAATTTAATTGTCATTTGGACCCCTGGAGGTCCAAACGAAATGCCGTTTCTGCAGCCATACATTACACACAAATAGACCCCAGACACAACATAATTATATTTTAACATAAACATCCATCACATAGCTGTGATGGAAGGCCAAAAAAACTTATCTCTCCACTGCACTCTCCCCCCCCCCCCCCCCCCCCCCCCCCCCCCACTGGTCAGAGTCAAAGTCAAAGCCCCCGGCTGGCGATGGCGATTGTCCCGCGGCCATTAAAGCCACGCCGGGTGGTGCGAGGTCGCACACCGGGTCTTGCTGTTAGAGCCCCCGGTGTGCGCTCGCAAAGTCCCGCGGCCATTCCAGCCGCGCGGGGCAGTGGTGTCAGGCCCCGCTCCAGGAGCTCTTCGACCCCGCAACTCGGGCGGGAGAAGTCGCCGTTGCAGGAGCCCTGAAAAGCGGTCTCCCTCCAGGGACCCGCGGGCTCCCGGTGCCGCCGTCCACAGACCCGCAGTAGCAGCCTCCGACTCAGCGGCGGCATCGGCAGCAGCAGCAGCAGCAGCAGCAGCAGCGGCAGCGGCAGCAGCAGCGCTCCTCCACCGCTCCACCCGCTCCGGTCTCGGCCAGCTCCGCGACGGCAACGGTGAGTCGGCACCAGAGTCCCCGGCTTCTTCCCGTTGGAGGCCGCTCCTCGTTGCGGCCTCAACGACACCTGAGACCCGACGAAAAAAGGTCGGGTCTCCAGTGCAGGGAGAGATTCAAAAGTTTCCCCCCCCCCTCCCACCCCCATCCCCCCACACACACACCCCAACATAAAATAACAAAAACTACATAAAAACACAGACAGAAAATAATAAAACGCGGACAGGCTGCAGAGGCCGCTGCTGGCCAGAGCCGCGCCGCCTACCGGACAGTGAGAATAGAATGGGACCTAGGATGGAACCCTGTGGGACCCAGCAGGAGACACTAGCTGGGGTGGAGGAACAGTTCCCAATGTTAATGGAGAAGCTTCTGTTTCTGAGGTAGGATGTGAACCATGTTATGACAGTGCCACCAGCGCCCAACCCCATACTGGAGGCGGTAACGCAGTATTGTGTGGTCCACTGTATCAAATGCTGCGCTGAGGTCGAGGAGAATCAGGACAGCACAGTCACCGGAGTCAATATGGAGGAGCAGGTCATTTGAAACTTTAACCAGGGCAGACTCTGTGCTGTGGTGGGCCCTGAAACCTGACTGGAATTTTTCAAGAATAGAATTTTGATGTAGGTAGGGGAGTAGTTGCTGGAGGATGACCTTTTCCAGGACCTTCGACAGGAATGGGAGTTTCGATATAGGTCTGTAGTTTATGAGCAATGTTGGGTCTAAGTTAGGTTTCTTTAGAATGGGTTGGACTACTGCGTGTTTAAAGCAAGCTGGAACAAACCCAGTGGTCAGGGAGCTGTTGATTATCGCAAGGATACTAGGACCGGCTGTGTCAAAAACATCCTTCAGCAGAGTAGTGGGGACAGTGTCAAGGGGGCAGGTAGCAGCTTTCATGGAAGACACCGTTTTTCTAAGGGCAAGTAGTGTGTCGGGTTGAAAGCTGTTCAAATTGGATGAACATGACAGAGAGATAGCTAGGTCACGGGTGGAGGCGACAATATTTTTCCTAATGTCCTCAACTTTGCTAGTAAAACATTCTAAGAATTATTTGCATTTAGCTGAGGACACATCTAAGCAGGTACTGGGGGTGGGGCAGATTACTGAGTTTATAGTGCTAAAACGAACCTTGAGATTGTGAGAGTTGTTGGTTATTAGGTCGGAGAAGTATTTCACCCTCGCATTCTTAACTGCTCCCTGATCATTGAGGAGATTGTCCCTCACAATTTCGAAGGACATTTGTAGTTTGTTGTTTTGCCACTTGCGCTCTGCTTTTCTGCAGTTCCTCCTTAAAGCTCTGGTGGTGTCATTAAGCCACGGTGAACCTTTAGGCTTGGGCCTTTTTAGCTTAAGGGGGGCAATGGAGTCCATTATGGTGGAGCAGGTGATATTGAAAAGGGAGCAAAGTTCCTCAGTGCTGAGATGGGGAGGGGAGGACTCAATAGTGCAGGTGTTGGGAGCAGCTATAAGGGCCTTAGCGAAGTTGTTGGCAGTGGAGGAGTTTATGTAACGGGAGTAGCGTACAGGGAGAAGAGGTTTAGCAGGAGAGAGAGGCAGAGAACACTCAAACACAACAGCGCTGTGATCTGACAGACATGCATCAATTGTTTCCTCATTGGAAATGTGAAAACCAAATGACAAGACTAGGTCAAGTGTATGGCGTAACTTGTGAGTGGGACCAGTGGTGAGCAGAGCAAGATTAAAATAATCAACCAGATGCATCAAATCACTCACAAGAGGCTTAGATAGGCAGCAAACATGAATATTACAATCACCAAGAATAAGGACTATCAAAGTTGGGCATTGTGGTTGACCCAAAGTCAGCAAATTGAGGAATAAAGTATTTTTGTAGTCTTGGTGGAGATAAACGAGAGCAATTAAAAGGGGGTTAGTCAGGCCCACATTAATTAATTGTACCTCGAAACTGGAGTAGTGCGCAGTGTTAAGAACGCAGCAGTAAAATTGTTTTTTGACCACAGCGGCTAGGCCCCCGCCGCGACCCGAGAGTCTAGGTGTGCTAACAAAGTTACAGTCATCGTGATATAGTTGGATCAGTGGGACTGACTCACCAGCATGTAGCCAGGTTTCCGTTACCATCAAGAAGTCCAATTCACGGGTGATAAAAACGTTGTTTAGGATAAATGTTGTATTTGATACTGATCTCGCGTTGATCTGAGCCATTTTGACAGGCGTAGCAGTAGGGAATGGAGAATTATGGTATGAGTGCAGGCAGGTGGGACTAAGGGGAAAACACATTTGTTCGGCACGGACTTGTAGGGCCGAGATGGCCTGTTTCCGTGCTGTAATTGTTATATGGTTATATGGTTATATGGTTCGTAGTCCGACGATGGAATCCACACCAGCGGGCTAAGATTCCGGATGACAGCACCGCCGCGCTTCACATAGGACCTAGCGGGGAGCTCGCAAGACAGCTCGGAGGCTCGGGAGATCGATCGTAGAAAGGCATATCTCGTCTCCAGGGGGCGCCGAGGAACGAAGCGACACGGCTGTCCAGGTCCAACCAAAGATCTTATAGCGAAGCAAGATAGGCTACTCCTGCTAAATGCAATGGACTGACGTGTAGTACGCTATGGAGGGGATCATGGGCATTTTCCACGCCCATTTTAGCAACCTGAGGGCCCCGCACTCCTTCTCCTGGCTGCGGATCCAATCTTTGGCCGGAAGCAAGAAGGCGGGAGCAAGAAAGCGGAGCAAGATGGCGGAGTCAGGTTGCTAAAATGTGTCCTATAATCACCCATGAATCCGCCCATGAGCGAACCTCACTTTTGCGTGAGATTAATCCATCTTGCTTCGCTATAAGATCTTTGTGTCCAACATCGTCGAGCTGGAAACAGTGGGCCGGTGCACAGAGGGAGAGGGAGCGACAATGGGCCCTCAGTTTGACCGCAGCACCTGCACGTTTTCTTCGCCTCCTGGCTCGTTTCTTACGCTGGTAGCGGCAGAGCGGAGCCCACAAACATTCAGGTCGTTGGCGGGGCAGAGTTGTGGAAAGTCCTTTCATCTGGATCCCGGGTGCTAAGGTCCATAACAGAGGCCCGAATGCCCATGAGTGTTTTGCGATCATAGACATGAACAGTGCTAGGACAGGCAGGACAAACAGAAGCGGCAGGCGACGGCGGGCAGCCGAGAACAAAGGCGCGGCCATCTCTTGCGATAAAACACGAAGCTGAGCGGCCCAAGGCCTCAGATAACCCCATCTGATCTTCGCTGTTCCTCCCGCAATCCGCAATTCCGCACTCCGCCCGCAATTATGGCAGACGTGAGGCATGGACACGTTTCCACGGCATGAAATCACAGAGCTTTAAAATCTTCATGTAGTCACTCACGTAACTCCGAAGTAAAATTGTAAGATTAAACGAGAACTTACCAGTTTGAATTTTGATCTTTATGCTATGATGAGTAACGTTGAGGGATAACGTGCCCTCCGCTCCCAACCTCGATCATAAAGTTCAACTGGTCTCCATTTTCTCTAATCTTACTATGTTCAGTTCATTACTGTTATCTGTGATTTCACACCGCTGCTTTGAAGATTTTGACGCATGCGTCCTGGCGGGTTCTTCACGTAATCCCTCAATGTTACTCCTCATAAAATAAAGATCAAACTTCAAACTGGCAAGTTCTCGTTTAATCTTACTATTATAAAATCGAACCTGCCTACACCCCTTCCACTGGAAACTCATTCCACACAGCCACCACACTCTCTCTTCCCGCTGCCCCGGGCCCCGCACTCTCTCTCCCCGCTGCGCCGGACCCCGCACTCCCTCTCCCCGCTGCCCCGGACCCCGCACTTTCTCTCCCCGCTGCCCCGCACTCCTTCTCTCCGCTGCCCCGCACTCCTTCTCCCCGCTGCTCCGGGCCCCACACTCCTTCTCCCCGGTGCCCCGGGCCCCGCACTCTCTCTCTCCCCGCTGCCCCGGGCCCCGCACTCTCTCTCCCCCGCTGTCCCCGGGCCCCGCACTCTCTCTCCCCGCTGCCCCGGACCCCGCACTCTCTCTCTCCCCCGCTGCCCCGCACTCCTTCTCCCCGCTGCCCCGGGCCCCGCACTCTCTCTCTCCCCGCTGCCCCGGGCCCCGCACTCCTTCTCCCCGCTGCCCCGGGCCCCGCACTCTCTCTCCCCCGCACTCTCTCTCTCCCTGCTGCCTGGGGGGGGGGGGGGGGGGGGGGGGGGGGGGGGGTGGGGGTAAGACGCCACCAGGACCGCACACACGGCGGACCATGGACTGGGAGCTGTGCCGGTGCCGGTAACACTCCACAGGGGCAACATCAAGAGAGAGAGCGCAGGAAGACGGCGCTTGCACTGCGTTGGAGGTTCCCCTCAGCCCTCGCTCGCCCTCGAGAACTGGCCAGGTGAGGCAGGCAGGCGGGCGGGTGGAGGCTTCCGATCATTCGGAGCCGGTGAGGGGACCCACTGTGCAGTGCTGGCGTGGAGTGCGCTGCAGCCCGAGTGCAGGAGAGCAGCAGCCCGAGTGCAGAGAGAGAGAGAGAGAGCGAGGACCGCTAATCAGCGCCCCGCTCCCGACACTGCACCAAGCCGGTCAGCATCAGCAGCGGGCTGGGGAAAATGCTGCACCTGCCCGCTGGACGGAGGAAACATCTCATTGGGCAGCGACAGGCGGTAGGATGGCTTAGCGGGCGGTCCGCTAACCCGACACCGCAACCGAGCCCAGCCCGCTAGCGCCTGAGCAGCGGGCTGGATGTATGTAAAACCGGCCAGTGGTGCCGACATCGGACGGGACGTCTCTCCACCCAGGAGGGGGAGAGACAGCCGCCTGAGCTGCAGGAGCGGCTCTTGGGCATTGGAGAGGTGAGTTTGCAGTTGTGTTTTATTGCAGGTTTCAGGAACACAACGCAGAAAACTCGCAAAGAGAAACTGCCCCGCTCCAACTCTACCAGCGGGGCAGCAACGGGCGGCAGCGTCGCTCGCAGAGCGGTTTTCGCTATCCCTGAGACCGAGCCAAGCCAGTCTCGCCAGAGCCTGCACGGCGGACTGGGAAAACGGTCAGGAAGCCAAACGGCCGGTCGTCTCCGATTCGTCGGAGGGGGACATGTCTCTACCAAAGCAGAAGAGAGATAGCCGCCTGAGCTGCATTTAGCAGCTCCTGGAGGAGAAGGTCCACCGGGAACAGCAGCGCTCCCGACGAGACAGGACAGGCACCTCCTCCATAGTGTCGTGTCAGGCACTGCCCTTTGCTACCCTCATACTACGGGTTGGAGCAGGAGGCTAGCATTGGTGACCAGGGCAGGGCTGGTCTGCAAATGGGGCAGGCGGACAAAATCGGGGAGTATGCATGGGGTGCAGGATCAGGAACAGCTGTTGGGTGTGGTGGACCGCTTCGTAGCAACCCCACGGGCTGGAGCACCGCTGGGGCCAAAAAATGGCAGCCAGTATTAACCACCTATCCAACAAACCTCTACTGAAGAAGGTGCTCGCCGAGGTGCTGCAAGAATACAGCACCAGAGAACTGTGCGGCTCTTAAGGGGAAAAAAGCCTCAACAGCAAAATCTGCGAATGTGGGGGCCCTTATGCGAGCATAAAAACTCAAGCTACAGCGGATCCGAAGGCTCCTGACGGCAGCTATCATAGCCTATGCTCGTTCTGTGGAGACAACGAAGATGAACACATACCAGCAGGAAGTGCTGGTATTAAGGTGTACCACAAAATTCGAACTAAACAATCTCTGGAGGGAAATATAAGACCTGCCCTCAATCCCAAAATTTGCAGGCTTCAGTAAAGCCCCAGCTGCGGAGGCAGACTCACTGCTATTTGGGAGAGATCTGAACAAAAAGCTGAAGGAGATGGAAGAGGCATCAAAAACCTTCGGCATCACGAGGGCAGGCCCCGGGACGAGCAAACCACGATTTCCGATACCCAAGCAGCAGCACCCCACGGCATCCACCAGTCGACGTCTAGAATATGGGACTGGTGAACGCTTGGGGCCGCATTATCCCAAAAGATCTTTTAGATCAGGGCCCGCCGCGGACCCCCTGGAAAATGCGTCTCTCCCCAACGTCGCCAGCACGTCGTTAGAACAAAAGCACTCAGAAAACAGAAAAGACAAAACCGCCAATAACCATGGAGGTAGGTGGGTCTGGTTCCTACCAGCATATAGAGCGCTTTCCTGGACTATCTTGGGTTTCATATTAATTCAGTCCACGTAACTATAATGTTGCCAAGAGACAACATAGTTGAATTGGCACAAACAAGCAACAAATTAATGGTCAACAAACTACCAACTACTCGACAAGTAACAGAGTAATTGGGAAAATGGTAGCATTTCTGTCTACATGATTCGGACCTTAGTATCAAAAACAACATATAGGTTGCCATTGAGCATCATAAGTTACCCACTGAAGTAATATCAGAAAGACAGTGGTGGGGTTACCACTTATACTGGGCATTAATTATTTAAAACATGTTCGGGTGAAATTTATGGGTTTTAAAGCACTTGCATGTACGGTTATAAATAGACTACACTACGGAGGTGGCCTACATTAACCATATGGGCAGCATAAAGTCGGTATCATATGAGAAGTTGGTCAAAACATTTTGGCAATGGTGTGTCCAAACATGTATTTGACTATCAGCAACTTACCTGCCAGGTAAGCAAAATACAGTGACAGACACCAGGTCACATAAATTTAAGGACAACATCAATTAGATGTTTTATAAAAAAAGTTTAACAAAACTATCAAGCTATATGACGCACCAGATATTAATGCATTTCATTGTCTCTGTACTGCACACTGACAATGACAATTAAAATTGAATCCGAATCTGATATCGATTATCTGCATCAACGCTATATCACCAGGTGTTTGGGGATGTCCTATGTATGTCGCGGGGGAAACCAAACCCTGGGGCAGTGGAAACTTCATTGCCAATTTCTCTGGGACAGATAGTTACCAGCAGAAAGCTCGTCAGCTATATATTGTAACTTTTCTGACCTACAGATCATGTTGTCAATCAAGAATGTATTTATAATAATCCATAGACAAATGCGTTCGCGCTGCATTGGTGAAATTATTTCGATGTATTTCTTCCCTTCTGCCTCACCAATCGAGGACTACGCACAGTACAAAAGGATTCTGCTTCAGGTATTTGATAGTACCTGACTGACTTACGCAGCCATTGTTCACTATACGCCATGACATGGTTGTTGAAACTTCGATGGTAACACTCGGAGCCGGGCACAAGTCATCTGTGCCATGGGAAATCAAGCTCCTGGGTTGCAGATTCTGCACAAGCCTCATCTGGGACTGGGATTGTTATACTGAACCATCGACACCATGTCAGCATCCTTCTGACCATCCACTGGACTACAGCACGTGTCCAGCATCAAGGGAAGTACTGCAAGGATACAGGGATAACCTACTCAACTGATTCAGGTACTACGAACTGGAATTCCTGGAGAACCTTCATCACGATGAAGGATTCGGCTACAGTACCATCAACACAGCTAGAATTGCCCTGCCTGTTGTTTCAAAACAGCTACAGGACACAGGCCATGGGGTCACTGGCTGGTGGTAAATCTTTGAAGGGTATTAAAACTCTAAACCCCTATACCAGGTACACCCATATATGGGATGTCACAGTGGTACAACCATACCTCAGGGGATACCCACCAGCCAGATCCCTCAACCTGAACCTTCTATGCTCTAAACACATATGTTGAAGGCACACGGAGCAGCACAGAGGGTCCAGTCACTACTCCCATTGCAACTGGACACCATGCTCATAGCTTCAGACCAGATGTCTATCATTGATCAGGGAATGGTCAAACCAGACCAGGAACACCTTATCCAGTCATAAAATCCGGGTTTACCCGCCAGAAAACACGGTAATGTGCCATGACCCTATACCTTACATAGACACAACCTAAATATTCGAGGGAGATGAAAAACCTTGTGGGTTGGAAACAAAAAACCTTGTGGTCGGGTAACGAGCTTTTTCTGGGATGGCTCAAGCAGGTATTAAAGCTCCTGGGAAAAAACTAACATGTACAAAGTTTTTCATTCCACATGCCAAGCTTCCACGTCAACGGCAAAAGAATGGACGTGCCTATAAACCACATCCTGGCTACAGCAGAATGGTGGGGGTAAAACGTTCAGAGAAATAATTTATTATAAACTGTTGACAAAACCTGTTTTTATTTGCAGGAAAGATTCCAATCTGCAAATATTTAAATTAGCCCAGGGGAGCATTTACATTTCTTCATTGTTATTGTAAAAATACCATTGTTTTTCTATAAACAGATTCATTGGTTGATTACGATAACACACTTCCTCCCTCAAAGACTTCGGCAGTGAGTGAATAAAACTGTTACACGGTTTGAAATCACAGAAGCTTTGAAATCTTCACGTAGTCACTCACGTGACTCCGAAGTAAAATAGTAAGATTAAACGAGAACTTAGCAGTTTGAAGTTTGATCTGTATTTTATGAGTAGTTACGATGAGGGATTACGTGCCCTCCGCTCCCACCCTCATTATATGGATCAAACTGATACATTAATGTATCTTTGTCTTTACTATGTTACTTCAAATACTTGTGTCTATCTGTGATTCCACACCGCTGCTTTGAAGTATGCCGCACATGCGTCCTGAGGCGGGCTTCTTCACGTAATCCCTCATCGTAACTCCTCATAAAATACAGATCAAACCTCAAACTGGTAAGTTCTCGTTTAATCTTACTATTCTGGAGTATGGTGTACAATTTTAGTCGTCTAATTATAGGAAAGGTCAATAAAATAGAGAGAGTACAGAGGAGATTTACTAGAATGTTACCTGGGATTCAGCAACTAAGTGACAGAGAAAGGTTGAACAAGTTAGGTCTTTATTCTTTGGAGCGCAGAAGGTTAAGGGGGGACTTGATAGAGGTCTTTAAAATGATGAGAGGGATAGACAGAGTTGACGTGGACAAGCTTTTCCCATTGAGAATAGGGAAGATTCAAACAAGAGGACATGACCTGAGAATTAAGGGACAGAAGTTTAGGGGTAACATGAGGGGGAACTTCTTTACTCAGAGAGTGGTAGCTGTGTGGAATGGGCTTCCAGAGGAAGTGGTGGAAGCAGGTTCGATTTTATCATTTAAAAATAAATTGGATAGGCATATGGACGGGAAAGGAATGGAGGGTTATGGTCTGAGTGCAGGTAGATGGGACTAGGAGAGAATAAGTGTTCGGCACGGACTAGAAGGGCCGAGTTGGCCTGTTTCCGTGCTGTCATTGTTAAATGGTTATACGGTTATACTAGACTAAGTGGGACCCGTTGGGTCCCAAGTTCACACAGGACGGCTGGTCCCCCAACGAAATATTCCACCTCCCCACCAATTCCAATATTGGTGGCCAGTGGGGGGGGGGGGCTTTCTGGAGTGCTGGTATGGGTTCTTGAGGTGGCAGCTCAGTCCCTCAAGCCTGATCTGCTGGCAGCTCACTCACGGCTGGTGGGCTGGCAGTTGACTCATGACTTTTCCTTGAATTTCCATTTCAAGCAGGGTGCAAGGCCACCAAATTCAAGTGCAGTTTCCAACCACTTCAAGCAGGGTGCAAGGCCATTGAATCCAAGTGCGGTTGCATACCACTTCAAGCTGGATCCAAGGCTACCAAATTCAAGTGCGGTTTCATACCACTTTCAACAGGGTGCAAGGCCACCAAATTCAGTGCAGTTTCATACCACTTCAAGCAGGATCCAAAGCCACCAAATTCAAATGCAGCTTCATACCATTTCATGCAGGGTGAAACCACCATAAAACCACACAAAACACCCAACTCACTGTTCAGTTGACATTCAGCGTGTTCAGTTGATTCACAGCACAGACAGAGTCATGACCTCACACTCTCCCATCATGCAGAGGCTGAGCTCTGCCAAATCACCCAAGCCACCATTTGCAGAAAGTAGTGCCGTTCAGTAAGTAGTGCCGTTCAACTTCCAGCCAAAGTACCCAAGCCACCATTTGCAGTAAGTTGTGCCTTTTAACTTCTTGCCAAAGCACCCAAGCCACCATTTACAGTAAGTAGTGCCTTTCAACTTAAAGCCGAAGCACCCAAGCCACAATTTGCAGTAAATAGTGCCTTTCAACTTCCAGCCAAAGCACCCGCCACCATTTGCAGTAAGTAGTGCCTTTCAAGTTCACGCCAAAGCACCCAAGCCGCCATTTGCAGTAAATAGTGCCTTTCAACTTCAAGCAAAGCACCCAAGCCACCATTTGCAGTAAGTTGTGCCTTTCAACTTAAAGCCAAAGCACCCAAGCACCCCGCCACCATTTGCAGTAAGTAGTGCTTTTCAACTGCATGCCACCATTAGCAGTAAGTAGTGACTTTCAACTTCAAGCCAAAGCTCCCAAGCCATCATTTGCAGTAAGTAGTGCCTTTCAAATTCAAGCCAAAGCACCAAAGCCACCATTTGCAGTAAGTAGTGCCTTTCAACTTCATGCCACCATTTGCAGTAAGTGGTATCTTTCAACTTCAATCCAAAGCAACCAAGTCAACATTTGCAGTAAGTAACACCTTTCAACTCAAGCCAAAACACACCAGCCACCATTTGCAGTAAGTAGTGCCTATCATCTTCAAGCCATATCACCCAAGCCACCATTTGCAGTAAGTAGTGCCTTTCAACTTCATGCCACCATTTGCAGTAAATGGTGCATTGGAGAGACAGAGTGGACAGCTATCTGCAGAGCCAAAAGAGATGGGGGAGATATTGAACTATTTTTTTTCTTCGGTATTCACCAAGGAGAAGGATATTGAATTATGTGAGGTAAGGGAAACTAGTAGAGTAGCTATGGATACTATGAGGTTCAAAGTAAAAGAAGTACTGACACTTTTGAAAAATATAAAAGTGGATAAGTCTCCAGGTCCTGACAGGATATTCCCTAGGACATTGAGGGAAGTTAGTGTAGAAATAGCCGGGGCTATGACAGAAATATTTCAAATGTCATTAGAAACGGGAATAGTCCCCGAGGATTGGCGTACTGCGCATGTTGTTCCATTGTTTAAAAAGGGTTCTAAGAGTAAACCTAGCAATTATAGACCTGTTAGTTTGACTTCAGTGGTGGGAAAATTAATGGAAAAGATACCTAGAGACAATATATATAAGCATCTAGATAAACAGGGTCTGATTAGGAACAGTCAACATGGATTTGTGCCTGGAAGGTCATGTTTGACTAATCTTCTTGAATTTTTTGAAGAGGTTACTAGGGAAATTGACGAGGGTAAAACAGTGGATGTTGTCTATATGGACTTTAGTAAGGCCTTTGACAAGGTTCCTCATGGGAGGTTGGTTAAGAAGGTTCAACTGTTGGGTATAAATGCAGGAATAGCAAGATGGATTCAACAGTGGCTGAATGGGAGAAGCCAGAGGGTAATGGTGGATGGCTGTTTATCGGGTTGGAGGCAGGTGACTAGTGGGGTGCCTCAGGGATCTGTGTTGTGTCCTTTGTTGTTTGTCATGTACATCAATGATCTGGATGAAGGTGTGGTAAATTGGATTAGTAAGTATGCAGATGATACCAAGATAGGGGGTGTTGTGGATAATGAAGAGGATTTCTAAAGTCTACAGAGTGATTTAGGCCATTTGGAAAAATGGGCTGAAAGATGGCAGATGGAGTTTAATGCTGATAAATGTGAGGTGCTACACCTTGGCAGGACAAATCAAAATAGGACGTACATGGTACATGGTAGGGAATTGAAGAATACAGTTGAACAGAGGGATCTGGGTATAACCATGCATAGTTCCTTGAAGGTGGAATCTCATATAGATAGGGTGGTAAAGAAAGCTTTTGGTATGCTAGCCTTTATAAATCAGAGCATTGAGTATAGAAGCTGGGATGTAATGTTAAAATTGTACAAGGCATTGGTGAGGCCAAATCTGGAGTATGGTGTACAATTTTGGTCGCCAAATTATAGGAAGGATGTCAACAAAATAGAGAGAGTACAGAGGAGATTTACTAGAATGTTGCCTGGGTTTCAACAACTAAGTTACAGAGATAGGTTGAATAAGTTAGGTCTTTATTCTCTGGAGCGCAGAAGGTTAAGGGGTGACCTGATAGAGGTCTTTAAAATGATGAGAGGGATAGACAGAGTTGATGTGGACAAGCTTTTCCCTTTGAGAATAGGGAAGATTCAAACAAGAGGACATGACTTCAGAATTAAGGGACAGAAGTTTAGGAGTAATATGAGGGGGAACTTCTTTACGCAGAGAGTGGTGGCTGTGTGGAATGAGCTCTCAGTGGAAGTGGTGGAGGCAGGTTCATTGGTATCATTTAAAAATAAATTTGATAGGCATATGGATGAGAAGGGAATGGAGGGTTATGGTACGAGTGCAGGCAGGTGGGACTAAGGGGAAATTTTTTTTGTTTGGCATGGACTTGTAGGGCCGAGATGGCCTGTTTCCGTGCTGTAATTGTTATATGGTTATATGGTTATATGGTTAAATGGTGCCTTTCAACTTCAAGCCAAAGCGCCCAAGCCACCATTTGCAGTAAGTAGTGCCTTTCAATTACAAGAAAAGCACACACGCCACCATCTGCAGTAAGTAGTGCCTTTTATCCTCAAGCCAAACCAACCAATCCACCATTTGCAGTAAGCAGTGCTTTCAACGTCAAGCCAAAGCACCCAAGCCGCAATTTGTAATAAGTAGTGCCATTGAACTTCCAGCCAAAGCACCCAAGCCACCATTTGCAGTAAGTTGTGCCTTTCACCTTCAAGGCAAAGCACCCAAGACACCATTTGCAGTAACCATATAACCATATAACCATATAACAATTACAGCACGGAAACAGGCCATCTCGGCCCTACAAGTCCATGTCGAACAATTTTTTTTCCCCTTAGTCCCACCTGCCTGCACTCGTACCATAACCCTCCATTCCCTTCTCATCCATATGCCTATCAAATTTATTTTTAAATGATACCAATGAACCTGCCTCCACCACTTCCACTGGGAGCTCATTCCACACCGCCACCACTCTCGGCGTAAAGAAGTTCCCCCTCATATTACCCCTAAACTTCTGTCCCTTAATTCTGAAGTCATGTCCCCTTGTTTGAATCTTCCCTATTCTCAAAGGGAAAAGCTTGTCCACATCAACTCTGTCTATCCCTCTCATCATTTTAAAGACCTCTATCAGGTCCCCCCTTAACCTTCTGCGCTCCAGAGAATAAAGACCTAACTTATTCAACCTATCTCTGTAACTTAGTTGTTGAAACCCAGGCAACATTCTAGTAAATCTCCTCTGTACTCTCTCTATTTTGTTGACATCCTTCCTATAATTTGGCGACCAAAATTGTACCCCATACTCCAGATTTGGTCTCACCAATGCATTGTACAATTTTAACATTACATCCCAGCTTCTTATGTGTAGGGAGGGGGAGAGGATGGAGGGGAGGAGGATGGAGGGGGAGGGAGAGGATACAGAGGGAGTGTGTGTAGGGAGGGGGAGAGATGTATGCAGGGAGGGGACAATACATTACAAAGCAGTGGGTGGGAGAATACAGGGAGAATGGAGGCAGAGGGGATTGATTCGATTATTGACACGTTACCGAGGTACAGTGAAAGGTTCTTGTTGTGTGTAGATACATGATAAGGGAATAGCATTTATTTTATTTTTTCGTTCCTACAGGAAACTCATCTTAAACATCAAGATCAGACGAGATTGCGGGCTAACTGGATAGGCCAAACATTTCACTCTTCATTCACTTCTAAATCTAGAGGTACTGCAATTATTATCCGTAAAGGAATTCCATTTAAATCAAAGAATATTATTTCAGATAAGGAAGGGAGATATCTTATAGTAGCAGGAGAGATCAATAATATGCCAATTACGCTGGTAAATATATATGCGCCCAACTTTGATAACCCTCAATTTTTTAATAAAATTCTGAATAAAATTGCCGAATTTAATTATCAAAATGTTATAATCGGAGGAGACTTCAACTGTGTTTTAGACCCTTATTTAGATAAATCGATGCAAAAACAAAAAGGTAATATGAAATCTAAAACCAGTGAACTCTTACATACATATATGGAAAACACAAATATAGCAGATGTATGGAGGATTGCAAATCCGACGGGAAGGGACTACTCGTTCTATTCAACGGTGCATAAAACATATTCACGGATAGATTATTTTCTTGTGGATACAAAATTAATTACACACACTATGAATCCTAAATACCACATTAATGCGATTTCAGATCACTCTCCTTTAACCTTTGTTTTAAAATTAGAAGGAATATCTATGAATAAATCGTTCTGGAGGTTTAATTCGCAACTTTTAAAAGACCCACAAGGGAGTATATATCTAAAAAAACAGATGGACTTATTCTTTGAGATAAATGATACACCAGATATATCCCCCACGCTATTATGGGAATCCTTTAAAGCATTTATTAGAGGAGTCATTATTTCATTTCAAGCTTACCAAAATAAAAAGAATAAGAAAGAACAAAGACATTTAGAAGAACAAATAAAACAATTAGATACGGATAATGCTAAAGATCCAACTATGGATAAACATAATAAAATCCTATTATTGAAATTCAAGCTGAATAAATTATTGTCAGAGAAAGTTATAACATTATTCCAAGTTACAAAACAAGAACACTTTGAATTCGGGGACAAACCCCACAAACTCTTAGCACGCCAGTTGAAAAAACGGGAAAAAGAGAATGCAATACTAAAGATTAAATCAGATAGTGGGGAATTATTAACACTACCCAAGGATATCAATAAAAGATTTGCTCAATTCTACGAAAATCTATATACATCTAAAACGTCAATAGATAATAATAAAATTTCAGAATTTCTGGAAGATTGTAACCTTCCAAAATTAGAAATGAGGGAACAAGAGGAACTAGGAGCAATAATTACTTCTAAGGAGATAGAAGACACAATAAAAACACTAAAGAATGGTAAAACACCAGGACCAGACGGATTCAGTAGTGAATTCTATAAAGCCTTTTATGATATAGTTACCCCACGATTACAGAAAATGTATACACACGCTTTTAAAGAGCAAAGCTTACCCGAAACATTAGCAGAATCAACGATCACATTAATACTTAAAAAAGATAAAAACATAGAAGAACCAGGCTCATATAGAGCTATTGCTTTGTTAAATACGGATCAAAAAATAATAGCGAAAACACTAGCCAGTAGATTAAGCAGGTACGTTAGTAGATTAATAAATGGAGATCAAACAGGATTTATACCTAAGAGACACTCATTCAATAATTTGAGACGTTTGCTTAACATAATGCACTCACATAAACCTCACGACCAAGAGTTATCTATTATCTCACTGGACGCAGAAAAAGCGTTTGATCAAGTAGAATGGGATTATATGATTAAAGTATTGCAAAAATTCCAATTGGGAGAAAACTTTATCGCATGGATAAAACTATTATATAACAAACCTACGGCTAGAATATTAACTAATAATATTTTATCCTCGAAATTTGAACTATCAAGGGGCAATAGACAAGGATGCTCATTATCACCGCTGTTATTTGCTTTGGTAATTGAACCCCTTGCTGAAAAAATAAGAACACATCCGGATATTTATGGTTATAATACAAAATACTCAAAGAATAAAATATCCCTATATGCCGATGATGTACTACTGTACATCACAAAACCACAAATTAGTATACCAAACATATTAAACTTAATTGAGGACTTTGGATCCTTTTCAGGATATAGAATAAATTGGAACAAAAGTGAAATTATGTCGATAAAACCAAAAGGCTCAACACAGCTTCGGAAATTTCCCTTTAAAATAGCTACAGAAAAATTCAAATATTTGGGAATTGAAATTACTAGAAATTACCAGGATATGTTTAAAGCCAATTATAATCCTTTACTCAAGAAATTGAATAAACTGATTAAATTCTGGAAAACACTTCCGATGTCCTTAATAGGCAGAATAAATGCTATTAAAATGGTTTTCTTACCACAAATTATATACCTATTTCAATCAATACCTATATACCTCCCAAAAAAGTTTTTCAAAAAATTGGACTCAGACATTACAAATTTTATATGGGATTATAAATCCCATAGAATACAAATAGCACACCTTAATAAACGAAAAGAGCTGGGGGGTCTAGCGCTCCCTAACTTTATGTATTATAACTGGGCAGTAAATATTAAAAATATGATTCACCTGCTGGACAATTCTGCACAGCAGGCGGACTGGATGGTAATGGAAAAAGGGGACTGCTCCCCGAGTAATATAGGAGCGACCATCCTCTCACCAACAAATTTGAATAATAAAAATTATAATAAAAATCCAAATACATAACACATAAGAACATGGAACAAATAAACAGACTTTAAATTAAGAAACATCTCTTTAATACCAAGTCATAATCCAGTTTAAACTTTAGAAAATTATACAATGGGAAAGAATGGGAATTAAAACCTATCTCTATTTAATACCAATACAACTGAAATTTAATTTGAAAAATCCAATCGTTTAAATCTCAAATTTGTGAATCATGAGAAAACACACATTTATCACAATGGACTTATTGAAAGAATGGGGCGGAATTAAAATCGCTCCTATATAAAATACCCACAACAGATGGAATTAGAAAAGATTGGGAACAAGAATTATATAAAAATTGGGGAAATTTACTACAGGTCATAAATGTTCGATCAACACGACATACGCTCATCCAATTTACTGAAATATTATTTTCAAAAATAAATTAAAATAAAATCTTCCCTAACCAATCTGTGATAAATGCCTTAAATATCTTTTTGTTTTTTTGTACAAAAAAAATTTGTGAAATATTTGATATTTTTTCTGATCAAAAAAACACAAAAGACTAAGGTAACCTGAATAATATGTCTTTAATTAATTACGGGATAATGAAAAAAGCATATGGAAAGCGCCGACACCAAGGCGGAATCAAATATGCTAAACATTACATCTGGAAGAGATATCGTACCTATATAATATCATTTTAAACATAGAAATACCCACAACAGATGGAATTAGAAAAAAATATTGGGAAGTCAAGAGTTTTAACTATAAAATTGTTTCTATTTCTCAAACTTTACTTCCTTCTCTAACTTCTTTCCTAAGGGGCTTTCTTTTCCTTACACTCTTGCACTGGGATAATTTCTTTACTTTCCTTACTTCTACAGGCTGCATAAAAAATGTTTAAGATATAACGTGTTGTGTAGAATTGTAATTTACATACGCTAATAAAAATTAAATAAAAAAGGGAATAGCATTAGTGCACAGATGTCCGATCGAGTACAGTCCTCTGGTCACCAATCTGGTTGATAATAGTTCAGGGGACACAAAAATGCTGGAGAAACTCAGCGGGTGCAGCAGCATCTATGGAGCGAAGGAAATAGGCAACGTTTCAGGACATCTGAAGAAGGGTTTCGGCCTGAAACGTTGCCTATTGAGTCTGAAGAAGAGTTTCGTCCAGAAACGTCGCCTATTTCCTTCGCTCCAGAAATGCTGAGGTACAGTGAAAAGCTTCTGTTGTGTGTATATAATAATATATATGATAAGGCCGCTGAGTTTCTCCAGCACATTTGTGTACCTTTGATTTTCCAGCATCTGCAGTTCTTTCTTAAACACAGATTTTAGTTCAGGACCGCTCTCTCGTTGTGGCAGGATGGTTCAGATGCCTGATAACAGCCGGGAATAAATTCTCCCTGAATCTGGAGGTGTGTGTGTGTGTGCGTTCGTTTTCATACTTCTGTACCTCTTGCCCGATGGGAGAGGGGAGGAGAGGGAGTGACCGGGGGTGAGACTGGTCCGCGATGATGCTCCTGGCCTTGCCGAGGCAGCGTGAGGTGTAGATGGAGTGGATGGAAGGGAGGTTGGTTCATGTGTGTGTGTGATGGTCTATGCCAGGGCCGGCCTTAAGCCGATTGGACCGATTGCTCCCAATTGGGCCAAGCGAGTAAGGGGGCCCCAGAGTAATCTACTCTCAGCTCGGGTAGATCAATACACAGAGGGCCGGGCCGGAGTTTGGAGCAACGTTTACAAACCTCGGCCTCATCTCACATGCGTTCGCCCGGACCGCGGCACCCGCTCCCGCCGCCGGCCCTCCCCCTCCCCCCTCTCCTTCTCTCCTTCCCTCCCTCCTTCCTCTCTCTTTTCCCTTCCCTCATTCGCTCCATCCCTTCTTTCTCTCCTTCCCTCCCTCCTTTCCCTACTCCCCTCCCTCCCATCCTGCCTCCTCCCTTCTCTCCCTCCCACCCTCCCTTCTCTCCTTCCCTCCCCACACACACATCACGCACAGATAACTAACACACACAACTAAGTTAGGATGGGGTAGAAGCCCAAAGGGTAGGATGGGGCTGAAGCCCAACATTTAATGCCTGGACTGGTTTTTCAACAATGGTTATTGGTTTTCCAGGATCTATTAAATTAAATTACTATTTTTAAATTCCAGTCACTAAAACAAGTGGTATTGTAACTATGTACTTTACAGAGGTGATCTACACATTTTGTTTGTTACTTCTAGGCTTACATGTATGCAATTCTATATTAATATGTAGCTCAGATCTGTTTGGTCCATTAAGTCGCAGGCACATTTTAAGTGCACATTTTGATCACTTTCCATTCTACCATAGAAATTAGGAGTGGATTTAGGCCATTCAGCCCATCAAGTCTACACCGCCATTCAATCATTGCTGATCTCTCCCTCCTAACCCTATTTTCCTGCTTTCTCCACATAACCCTTGACACCTGCACTAATCAAGAATCTATCTATCTCTGGTCATAATAATATCCACAGCCGTCTGTGGCAATGAGTTCCACTGATTAACGACATTCTGGCTAAAGAGGTTCATCCTCATCTTTAATTCTGGGGCTGTGCCCTCAGGTCCTAGACTCTCCCACTGGTGGAAATATCCTCTCCACATCCACTCTATCCAGGCCTTTCACTATTCTGTACGTTTCAATGAGGTGCCCCCGTCATCCTTCTAAACCCCAGCGAGTACAGGCCCAGTGCCGACAAACGTTCATCGTACGTTAGTTAACCCCCTCATTCCTGGGATCATTCTTGTAAATCTCATCTGGACCCTCTCCAAGAAACACCGGTCACAGGAAGGGGCTGGAGGGGAGGGAGATCGTTACGGAGATAATGAGGGAAGGGGGGTACAGAAATAGGGGGGAGGGGGTGTATGGGCTGGATGGGTGGAGGTTAAACAGACAGGGAGGGGCAGCGAGACCTGGGTGTACTTGTACACCGGCCACTGAAAGTTAGCGTGCAGGTACAGCAGGCAGTGAAGAAAGCTAATGGAATGTTGGCCTTCATAACAAGAGGATTTCAGTATAGGAGTAAAGAGGTTCTTCTGCAGCTGTATAGGCCTCTGTTGAGACCACATCTGGAGTATTGTGTACAGTTTTGGTCTCCTAATCTGAGGAAAGACATTCTTGCCGTAGAGGGAGTACAGAGAAGGTTCACCAGACTGATTCCTGGGATGTCAGGACTTTCATAAGAAGAAAGACTGGATAGACTCGGCTTGTACTCGCTAGAATTTAGAAGAGGGGATCTTATAGAACAATCTTAAGGGGTTGGAGAGGCTAGATGCAGGGAGATTGTTCCCGATGTTGGGGAAGTCCAGAACAAGGGGCCACACATATTAAGGATAAGGGGGAAGTATTTTAGGACCGAGATGAGAAAATCATTTTTCACACAGAGTGGTGAATCTGTGGAATTCTCTACCACAGAAGGAAGTTGAGGCCACAGTTCATTGTCTATATTTACCTGGAGTATTGTGTGCAATTTTGGTCTCCTAATCTGAGGAAAGACATTCTTGCCATAGAGGGAGTACAGAGAAGGTTCACCAGACTGATTCCTGGGATGTCAGGACTTTCATATGAAGAAAGACTGAATACACTCGGCTTGTACTCGCTAGAATTTAGAAGATTGAGGGGGGGTTTAGAGAAACGTACAAAAATCTTAAGGGGTTGGACAGGCTAGATGCAGGAAGATTGTTCCCGATGTTGGGGAAGTCCAGGACAAGGGGCCACACAGTTTAAGGATAAGGGGGAAATCTTTCAGGACCGAGATGAGAAAGTCATTTTTCACACAGAGAGTGGTGCATCTGTGGAATTCTCTGCCACAGAAGGTAGTTGAGGCCACAGTTCATTGGCTATATTTAAGAGGCAGTTAGATGTGGCCCTTGTGGCTAAAGGGATCAGGGGGTATGGAGAGAAGGCAGGTACAGGATACTGAGTTGGATGATCAGCCATGATCATATTGAATGGCGAATGGTGCAGGCTCGAAGGGCCGAATGGCCTCTACTCCTGCACCTATGTTCTATGTTTCTATATTTCAAGATGTCAGATTAAATGAATGAAGATTCCCGAAATGCACTCGTCAATTGAAACGAATAAACTGAACATTGGGATTTCAGGCGACTGCTCACGATTATGGAGATTGCGGAGAGATGGTGCGGATTGTACCAGGCCTGTAGATTGCTCCCTCCCTCCCCCGGCACTAACTGTCCACTAGACAGAACATATAGACTGGATATCATCACCCATGATGACTGGTGCCCTTTCCGTGAGGGAGGGAGGCACTTTGTGCCCGGACACAAAAGAGTTAACAGTAGATGTTTGTTCAGTGAGTGTAACTAACGTCAGTCTACACGGAGCCCGCCCGTTGTGTCACCCACCCACTGGAGATTTGCCAGTTCCCAATATAAACCATTCCTGTTGTTGCTGGGATATGTGAGTGTTGGTGAGATCATCCCGCCCGTCACCGACAGACAGACAGACAGACAGACAGACAGACAGACAGAGAGCAGCAGCTCCATCCACAGAGGGAGAAAACCCATTGGGAATCTGTGGACAATAAAGTGGGATGTTAGATGGATGTTTCGGAATCCGGGAATATTAGAGAGTGAAGTGAATGTCACCGAGTGTAATCGGGGAACAGTGAGAGAGTGCGTGCGGTGTTACACAAATGGATCGGTCTGTGTAAACGGTAGACTGGGAAGTTACCGCCATGGAGAAGGGAGTCTTCTCTTATGCTGACTATGTTTCATATCCTTGGTTCAGCTTAAGTTATCGAATCTACTTTGCACTCAGAACTATACAGCCTGTCCTTTATCCCGTGCTAGCCCTTGTTGCTCTTCCAGGTAAGTCCCCGTCCAAATTCCCGCGCAACAGCAGGCGAGAAGCGGCAGTGACGGGATCCGGTATAAATGTCTGTAGCTCGGACAATCCATGACATACGTGTCCCTTGTAGAAATCTTCCACAGAGTAATGGGTAATGTGTTGATGCTGCCTGTTTGTGGGGATCAGAGGTTTATCACTATCAAGTTGAAATGATTTGAGTCTAGGAGCAGGGAGGTTCTACTGCAGTTGTACAGGGTCTTGGTGAGACCACACCTGGAGTATTGCGTACAGTTTTGGTCTCCTAATCTGAGGAAAGACATTCTTTCCACAGCGGGATTACAGAGAAGGTTCACCGGACTGAGGATGTCAGGACTTTCATATGAAGAAAGACTGTATAGACTCGGCTTGTACTCGCTAGAATTTAGAAGATTGAGGGGGGATCTTATAGAAACTTACAAAATTTCTTCAGGGGTTGGACAGGCTAGATGCAGGAAGATTGTTCCCGATGTTGGGGAAGTCCAGAACAAGGGGCCACACACACAGTTTAAGGATAAGGGGGAAATCTTTTAGGACCGAGATGAGAAAAACATTTTTTTCATACACACAGATGTGAATGGTGGAATTCTCTGCCACAGAAGGTAGTTGAGGCCACAGTTCATTGGCTATATTTAAGAGGGAGTTAGATGTGGCCCTTGTGGCTAAAGGGATCAGGGGGTATGGAGAGAAGGCAGGTACAGGATATACTGAGTTGGATGATCAGCCATGATCATATTGAATGGCGGTGCAGGCTCGAAGGGCCGAATGGCCTCTACTCCTGCACCTATTGTCTATGTTTCTATGTTTCTATATTCCTCCTCATCTCCTTCCTAAAGGAACGCCCTTTTAATTGCGAGGATGTGACCTCTGGTCCTAGACTCTCCCACTAGTGGAAACATTCTCTGTGTAGACTTGTTTTCTAATGTTGTCCTAATGTCTTTGTTTATTAAACACGCGAGTTGGTTCTGTAACCCGCCCGCCCGCCCGCCTTGCAGAATTGATGTGTACATTGTGTGTGAGTATGTGTCACCCGCCCGCCTGTGTTTATGTCGGCGGTTTCAGTCTATGTGTCTTACCATGCTGCTGTAAGCAAGATTGTCTAATGTACCATCACCTCCCTTGCACCGATGCAGATGGCAATAAAGTCCCTGAACTCCTTCCTTCTCTCACTTCCCTCGCTCGCTCATACCTACTCTGCTGTATAATCTTTGATTCACTCACAGTGAAGCAAAGAGTTAAACTCCCATGGTGAAGTGAGAAATGGTCAGACACAGATCTGATTCTTTATCCCAACCCTCCTAACTGCAGCTTCTCATCTGTTTAGTAATCGAGCAGATGCAGAATAATGTATTTCCTTCAGTAGTTACTACTAGACAGCCTCGTTAGACAATCTTCTACAATCCCAGAACGGGATTGTGCATTTGATTTGCCCCTCGCCTCGATGAATCTGCCGAGTTTGCTTTGTCCGCTGGCTCTCTGTGTGTCATGTCTCTGTTTACTTCCCTCCCTCCTCACAGTGAACACGCTGACCATTGTGGTCCTGTCCCGGGGAAAGTGCGGTCTCTCCACTGGTGTCACTCGCTACCTGATGGCCATGGCAACGGCCGATCTACTGGTCATTATTGTCGACCTGATAATGAGGCAGATTCCCATTGTTTACTGGCAAGCATTTCAGTTCCTGCTCCGTGTCCCAGTGTGTAATATCCACGCCGTCTTCCTTTACGCCGTCACCGACTGTTCTGTCTGGTTCACCGTCACCTTCACCTTTGATCGATTTGTGGCCATTTGTTGCCAGAAGCTGAAAACAAACTATTGCACCGAGAGAACAGCGGCTGTGGTTCTGGGGACAGTGACCGTGCTGAGCTGTTTAAAGAACATCTTCTGGTATTTTATGTTGAGCGGTTGGTACAGGCTATTCAATGACCCCTGGTTTTGTGAGGAAAGATCCGGTGTTCGAAACTCACTGTCCTGGGGAATCGGGGAGTTTCTCCAGTATCTCATCACCCCCGTGATGCCATTTGTCCTCATTGTTGTGTTCAACACTTTGACCATCAGATACGTGTTAGTGGCGAGCAGATCCCGCAGGAGATTGCGGGGTCCCAGCAGTGGGGAGAGTGGCAGAGACCCGGAGATGGAGAGCCGCAGGAAATCCCTCATTTTACTGCTGGTCATCTCGGGGAATTTCATCGTGTTGTGGGCGGTCTATGCGGTATATGTTGTGTGGTACAGACTGGCTTATTTAATTCCTAGCGTGGGCTATCCACACCCCTCATTGGCGAACTGGGCTTCACGCTGCAGATGCTGAGCTGCTGCACAAACACGGCTCTTTACGTCCTCACCCAGACTAAGTTCAGGCAGCAGTTCAAACAATTGGTGAAATCGCCCGTTTCTCTGATTGTAAAATGCACTCAGCGTCGTGGGGTTTAGGAATCCGTTCCCTCTCCATCCCATCTGCTCCCCCCCCCTCCCTCCCCAACACACTGAGGATCCTCAGTGACCTGGTCCACAGATGACTCTTGTGACCCTGGTGACCTCCGATTCCGCCACAAAGATCCTGTCCAACACCTCTATAAGATCCCCCCTCAATCTTCTAAATTCTAGCGAGTACAAGGCGTGTGACCTCACCACTCGCCACATCTTCCCATCTCCCCCCATATCTGCCTTCCGCAAAGACCGCTCCCTCCATAACTCCCTTGTCAATTCTTCCCTTCCCTCTCGTACCACCCCCTCCCCGGGCACTTTCCCTTGCAACCGCAAGAGATGCAACACTTGTCCCTTTACCTCCCCCCTCGACTCCGTTCAAGGACCCAAGCAGTCGTTCCAGGTGCGACAGAGGTTTACCTGCATCTCCTCCAACCTCATCTATTGCATCCACTGCTCTAGATGTCAGCAGATCTATATCGATGCGACCAAGCGGAGGTTGGGCGATCGTTCCGCCGAACACCTCCGCTCAGTCCGCAATAACCAACCTGACCTCCCGGTCGCTCAGCACTTCAACTCCCCCTCCCACTCTGTGTCCGACCTCTCTGTCCTGGGTCTCCTCCATGGCCACAGCGAGCAACACCGGAAATTGGAGGAACAGCACCTCATATTCCGCTTGGGGAGTCTGCATACTGGGGGCATGAACATCGAAACCACCCAAATGTGTTAGTCCTTGCTGTCTCCTCCCCTTCCGCAATCCCCTGCTGTCTCCTCCCATCCCCCAGTCTTCGGGCTCCTCTTCCTTTTTCGTTTCTTGTTCCCGCCACCCCCCCCCCAATCAGTCTGAAGAAGGATTTCGGCCCGAAACGTTACCTATTTCCTTCGCCCTCCCCACACTCTCCCACGACACACTCTTCCACCCACAATCTGTCCCCACACCCCCCCCCCACCCCCCCCACACACACCCTCCCCCCCACACACTCTCCCCACATTCTGCACCCACACACTTCCCCCACTCTCCCCCACACACTCCGCCCCACATTCCCCCCACACACTCCTCCCACACACAGCCCCAACTACATTCTGTGGCAGAGAAATGCACCTAATTTCTATGTTTCTATGTTTTTATACACACACACACACACACACACACACACACACACACACACACACACACACACACACACACACACACACACACACACACACACACACACACACACACACACACACACACACACACACACACACACACACACACACACACACACACACACACACTCACACACACACAAATATATATATATACTCACACACATACAGTTTTGGTCCCCTAATTTGAGGAAGCACATCCTTGTGATTGAGGGAGCCCAACGTCATTGGTGTAACATAGAAGCATAGAAACATAGAAATTAGGTGCAGGAGTAGGCCATTCGGCCCTTCGAGCCTGCACCGCAATTCAATATGATCATGGCTGATCATCCAACTCAGTATCCTGTACCTGCCTTCTCTCCGTGCCCCCTGATCCCTTTAGTTACAAGGGCCACATCTAACTCCCTCTTAAATATAGCCAATGAACTGTGGCCTCAACTCCCTTCTGTGGCAGAGAATTCCACAGATTCACTGTGTGTGAAAAAAATGTTTTTCTCATCTCGGTCCTAAGAGATTTCCCCCTCATCCTTAAACTGTGACCTCTTGTTCTGGACTTCCCCAACATCGGGAACAAGCTTCCTGCATCTAGCCTGTCCAACCCCTTAAGAATTTTGTACGTTTCTATAAGATCCCCCCCCCCTCAATCTTCTAAATTCTAGCGAGTACAAGCCGAGTCTATCCAGTCTTTCTTCATATGAAAGTCCTCACATCCCAGGAATCAGTCTGGTGAACCTTCTCTGTACTCCCTCTATGGCAAGAATGTCTTTCCTCAGATATGGAGACGAAAACTGTACGCAATACTCCAGGTGTGGTCTCACCAAGACCCTGTACAACTGCAGTAGAACCTCCCTGCTCCTAGACTCAAATCCTTTTGTTATGAAGGCTAACATACCATTTGCTTTCTTCACTGCCTGCTGCACCTGCATGCCTACTTTCAATGCCTTTCCTCAGATTAGGAGACCAAAACTGTATGCACGAGATTGATCCTTGGGATCCTTGGGATCCTTGGCCTAGTGTGTGTGAAGTTGCGGGGAGGTTTACAATGTTTCTTATTTACAATGTTTCTTATTTAATATCCCTTGTCTAGTCTGAAATAAAGTTCATCATTGGATCAGAAGAAATATAATTGTGTGTGTTATATGATTCTATACATTTATATCACATTCATGTATGTGTGTTTATAAACATTTTATCCTTTAACAATAATTAACAGAATTATGAATCTAACTCTATATCACACACAAAAACTTCCCCGCAATGTCAATTACCCTGCGAGTCGGGTCGGTTCAGGTTACTACAAAATCAACTCAAACACTGCTTGTGAACCATTTAAAAAGAAATGATTTAAAAAACATTAAAAAAGACAACTACCAGAGTCAAATTTTATTCTT